>NW_015174864.1:111866-126733 GCF_001447785.1 Gekko japonicus | reverse complement strand
AGCAGGAGCGAGAAAGAGCCTTAACTGAGCCAATCAGGTGACCGGAAGGAGACTATTTGAAAATATTAGGAAGTTTCTAATCTCGCTATGCTAGTTGTCCCCTCTGCTCCCCCCTGCAGGATGTTCTTGTCATTTTCTTCATCTGTGCATGATAGACCTTGCACATTCCAACAATAGTTAGGGCCACCTTCTGTTGTGTGACCCTAATTATGGCCCTAACTTCTGCTTCCTTCTAGTTACTGGATGAGTTTGTTGGATCTTTATTTTCATTTTAGATTAGAATGTCTTAATGTATTCAGAGCCACCATGAAAACCCTGTGGGCTGGCAGATGAGATTCTCCCTCCCAATAGTTAACCAGCTATGCTTGTATGAATGGCACATTCCTCTATCCCATGTCAGTGTTGTGGGATAGGCTATCCTCCAGAATGGTATCTCATGCAGACTTGGGTTGGGGGGATTTGCAAGATTTGCCCTGCTCACTCTTAGGCAGAGTTCACTCCTGGGGCTGACCGAATGACTGGCTGGGGTGGCACCATGAGGAGGGCACCAATTCATTGCAGGGGCTCAGCTCACTCCTGGTCATTCATGGCACCTCACAGGCATTTTCTCTTGGATCTTTACTGCTGCCCCATGTGTCCGAGACAAACCACAACAGCAGCAGCACAGGAGGAGACAATAGGGTTATATCCCTTGCTTGGGATGACAAGCAATGGCCCTGCTGGATCCACTTGATCAAGAACGGGGGAAAGTGATTCCTGCCAACTGCCCCCCATGCTGCATGACATGGTGTTCTAGAGTCCCTCTCTTCCACCTACAGCAGTAGCTTTTTGGAATATGCAGGAGGTGGCCAGTGGAAGAGCAGAGTGCTAAAATTGCTTCCTTCTGCTTGCTCCGTCTGGATCGTACCATGTGTGGATTGTCGAAACCTGCTTCAGTGCAGGATTGCCAAATCCAGATTGGGAAATTCCTGGAGATTTGGAGGTAGGGACTTGGGAGGGTGGAGTTTGGGGAGGGATGGAATCTCAGCAGGGATGTGATGCTGTGGCATCCACACTCCAAGGCTGCCATTTTCTCCAAGGGAACCAATCTATGTAGTCTGGAGATCAATTAGAATTCCAGCCCCCACCTGGAGGCTGGCAACCTTCCTTCAATGTGTGTATGGGCAAGAAATCTGGGGACAGAGGGGACAATGCTAGTTAGGGCGACTCAGAAGTCCCAGTGTCATCAGTGAGCCTTATGACCGGGAAAGTGTTCTTAGGATTGCACCCTGAGTTCATTTAGAAAAGCACCTTTTATGGCTCAAAAGCAGCACATTCTTTGGAGACTGCTATTTTACTCCAACTGAGACTGGGGAGATCCTCATTACATCCCCTTCCCCAGTGCAGACAATTGGTTTTTCCACTGACAGAGAGAGAGAGAGAGAGAGAGAGAGAGAGAGAGAGAGAGAGAGAGAGAGAGAGAGAGAGAATTTTCATGAGCATTAAGAAGACAAGTCTCATTCAGTTTCTCACTGAAAGCAGCAGAGAAAAAGAGGGCAGGGAGTTCAGTTCAGACACCAAATTGGCCAGTAAACTTGAGCTCCTCTCTGTTAAACTTAACGAGGGACCTTGTTAGAGAGATCGTTAAGGTGGTCCCTGAAAAAAACCCTTTGGGTATTTTTTTTTTCCTCCCTGAAGAAAGGTAACTGAGATGGAAGCATCAAACAGCTACATCTGAAAAGGAGCAAATAAAAGAAATGCTCTGAGTCTTGACTTTTAAATCATTTTAGAAAAAGAAGATATGTAGAAAGGGGGTCAAGGGAGGAAGTAAGTAGAACTCTTCCTTATACAACTTTTTCTGCTGAGCTTTACGGGAGGTGGATTGAGCGGCAGGGAGGTTTGTAGATTAAACTGGGATCAGACGCACATAACATAATTGAAGGCAGAGATGAAACATGATGTATTTTGGAAATAGGAGTATTTTTTTCTAATGACCTGAGAGAATGTGTAGTACACTTGACATCTTGTTAGACTCTGGGCTTCTTTTCAGTGGTATAACGTTTGTTGTGGGATACTGAGGTTGCTGAAATTTGTCCTGCTCTGGCTTAAAGTATGCCCTTAAGCCATTTATGAGTTTCACCTTCAAAGAGAGATGAACTTCAGAGCATTCCACTTCTTTCTGTCTCCAACTTATTTGTCGTTGCTGCTGTGGTGGGCAAGAGGATGGAGGCAGGCCAGAGGCAAGGGACTCCAAACCTCCTTCACTTCTCCTCTCCCCTGGGGCTGTGAACATAAGAACATAAGAGACGCCAATGTTGGATCAGGCCAAAGGCCCATCCAGTCCAACACTCTGTGTCACACAGTGGCCAGAAATACCAGTGCCATCAGGAGGTCCAGCAGTGGGGCCAGGACATTAGAAGGCCTCCCACTGTTGACCCCCCCCCAAGCACCAAGAAGACAGAGCATCACTTGCCCCAGAGCCCCTAGCTATACCTTGTGGCTAATAGCCACTGATGGACCTCTGCTCCATATGCTTATCTAATTCCCTTTTGAAGCCATCCATGCTTGTAGCACCCACCACTTCCTGTGGCAGTGAATTCCAAGTGTTAATCACTCTTTGGGTGAAGAAGTACTTCCTTTTATCCGTTCTAACCCGACCGCTCTGCAGTTTCATGGAGTGCCCACGAGTTCTTGTATTGTGAGAAAGGGAGAAAAGTACCTCTTTCTTTACCTGCTCTTTCCCATGCATAATCTTATAAACCTCGATCATGTCACCCCTCAGTCGTCTTTTCTCCAAGCTAAAGAGCCCTAAGCGCTTTAACCTTTCCTCATAGGGAAAGTGTTCCAACCCTTTTATCATTCGAGTTGCCCTTTTCTGCACTTTTTCCAAAGCTATAATATCCTTTTTAAGGTGTGGTGCCCAGAACTGCACACAGTATTCCAAATGAGGTCTCACCATTGATTTATATAGGGGCATTATTATATTGGCTGATCTGTTTTCAATACCCTTCCTAATAATCCCCAGCATAGCATTGGCCTTCTTTATTGCAGTCACACACTGTCTCGACATTTTCAGTGAGTTATCCACTACAACTCCAAGATCTCTCTCTTGCTCAGTCTCTGCCAGTTCAGACCCCATCAATGTGTATTTATATTTAGGATTTTTGGCTCCAATGTGCATCACCTTGCACTTGGCCACATTGAACCCCATTTGCCATGTTGACGCCCACTCGCCCATCCTTGACAGATCCCCTTGGAGTGCCTCACAATCCTCACTGGTTTTCACCACCCTGAACAACTTTGTATCATCCGCAAATTTAGCCACTTCACTGCTTACTCCCATCTCCAAATCATTAATGAACAAGTTAAAAAGCAGTGGACCAAGTACTGATCCCTGCGGTACCCCACTGCTTACCACCCTCCACTGAGAAAATTGCCCACCTACACTCACTCTCTGTTTTCTATGAACTAGCCAGTTTTTGATCCATAAAAGGACTTGTCCTTCTATCCCATGATTTTTGAGCTTACTTAGGAGCCTTTGATGAGGAACTTTATCAAAAGCTTTCTGGAAGTCAAGGTAAATAATATCTATTGGATCCCCCTTGTCCACATGTTTGTTCACCCCCTCAAAGAACACTAACAGGTTAGTGAGACAAGATCTTCCCTTACAGAAACCGTGCTGAGTCTGCCTCAATAGGTTTTGTTCATCTATGTGCCTACTAATTCTTTCCTTAATAATGGTTTCCACCAATTTACCCGGTATCGACGTCAGACTGACTGGCCTGTAATTTCCCGGATCTCCTCTGGAACCCTTTTTAAAGATGGGAGTGACATTAGCTACCTTCCAATCCTCAGGAATGGAGGCAGATTTTAAGGAAAGATTACATATCTTTGTCAGGAGATCTACAAGTTCACATTTGAGTTCTTTCAGAACTCTCGGATGTATGCCATCTGGGCCTGGTGATTTTTCAGTTTTTAAGTTGTCTATCAGTTTTAGGACCTCCTCTCTCGTCACCTCAATCTGACTCAGGTCTTTCAACACCCCTCCTGAAATCAGTGGTTCTGGAGTGGGCAAGCACTTCTCATCTTCCACAGTGAAGACGGAGGCAAAAAATGCATTTAGCTTCTCAGCCATTTCCCTATCATCCTTCAATACTCCTTTTACCCCTTGGTCGTCCAAGGGCCCCACTGCCTCCCTGGCTGGTTTCCTGTTTCTAATGTATTTGAAGAAAGTTTTATTGTTGGTTTTTACGTTTTTTGCTATATGCTCCTCATATTCCCTTTTTGCCTGCCTGACCTCAGACTTGCATTTTATTTGCCATAGCCTGTGTTCCGTTTTATCAGCCTCACTGTGACTAGCTTTCCACTGCTTAAAGGAATTCTTTTTACTTTTTACAGCCTCCATTACTCTGTTTGTTAACCATGCAGGCTTTTTCCTATACCTGTTTGTGCCTTTCCTAACCTGCGGAATATATATTTTTTGAGCTTCTAGGATCGTAGTTTTAAATAGATCCCAAGCTTCCCCAATTGTTTTGACCCTTTCTACTTTTCCTTTCAGTTTCCTCCCCACGTGTCCCCTCATATCAGAGAAATTACCCCTTTTAAAGTTAAAAATGGTTGTGTGAGTCTTTTTGGCCAATTCTCTATTTGTACAAATGATGAACTCAACAACATTATGATCACTGTTTCCAAGCGGTGCAATCACTTTTACATCTCTCACCAGGTCTTGAGTGTTACTTAGGACCAAATCAAGGATCGCCTCTCCCCTGGTAGGTTCCGTGACCATCTGCTCCATAGCACAGTCATTTAGAGTGTCTAGAAACTCAATCTCTTTTTCCCGGCTAGAACACATATTGACCCAATCAATGTGTGGGTAGTTAAAATCACCTATTATTACACAGTGTTTTTGTCTAGTTGCTATCTTTAAGGCATTCATCATTTTATAATCCTCCTCTATCTTTTGATCTGGTGGGCGATAACAAACTCCCAGTGTTAAGTTTCCTTTTGGCCCCCCTATTTCAACCCATAGAACTTCCAGAAGCGAATCCAATTCACTTAGCCTCTCAATCTTTCTAGACTTTATACCCTCTCTGACATACAGAGCTACCCCACCTCCAACCCTTCCCCCCCTATCCTTCCGATATAATATATAACCGGGAATCACTGTGTCCCACTGATTTTCCTCATCCCACCAAGTTTCAGAAATACCCACAATGTCTATTTTTCCCTCCGACACCAAGCACTCCAACTCCCCGATTTTACCTCGGACACTTCTAGCATTTGTATAGAAACAGCTGTAATTTCCCTTACAAGTTAAGCCTGCATCCTTCCTCTTGCTATCTCGAGTCGTTGTCCGGCAGTCCATGTCACCAGCCATGGCCTCTGTGGACAATTTCAATCCACCTCCCTGTAGAAAAGCAACCGGTACCCCCTCACCTCTCTCAGATGAGCCAACCCGAACCAGAGACTTTTCATCTCCTGTCGGCTTTCCCCCAATATTCAGTTTAAAAGCTGCTCTGCCACCTTTTTGATTTTAAGTGCCAGCAGCCTGGTTCCTTCTCGGGACAAGTGGAGACCGTCTCGCCTGTACAGCTCCCTCTTGTTCCAAAAAGTATCCCAGTGCCTAACAAACCTGAACCCTTCCCCCCTACACCATCGTCTCATCCACGCATTGAGACTCCTGATCTCTGCCTGTCTCTCCGGCCCTGCGCGTGGAACAGGTAACACTTCTGAGAAGGCTACCTTGGAGGTCCTGGACCTAAGTTTCCTGCCCAGCAGCCTAAATTTCTCCTCCAGGACCTCACGACTGCATTTCCCCACATCGTTGGTGCCGACATGCACCACGACCACTGGCTCCTCCCCAGCACTATCTACCAGCCTATCTAAAACACGCGTAATGTCCGCTACCTTCGCACCAGGCAGGCAAGTCACCATACGGTCAGTACGCGGGTTCGCCACCCAGCTGTCTACCTGCCTAAGGATCGAATCACCCACTACCAAGAGCCCCCCTCCCACCCTGCTCAGGGATGGTTCCTTGGTGCAAAAGGAGAGCCGCTCACCAGCTGGGGAAGAGGTCCCTTCTGAGGGCACATTCCCCTTATCCTCAGCATGGTGCCCTGTTTCCCCTAGACCCTCATGCTCCCTGACAGCAGCGGGGCTGCCAGATCCAGAGTGGGACGTAGCTAACAAGTCCCCGAGAGTCTTTTCTGTGTGCCTAGCTGACTGTCTCTGCTTCTCCAGGTCAGCCACCTTGGCCTCAAGGGAGCACACACGTTCCCTGAGAACCAGGAGCTCCTTGCACCGAGGACACACCCAAGACTTCTGCCCAGTGGGCAGATAGTCATACATGTGACACTCCGTGCAAAACACTGGATAGCCCCCAACCCCCTGCTGGCATTCTGGCTTCATAATTCTTTTAAAATAAATAAATATAATCCCCCTTTTAAACCCTTGGTATTTATGTGGGTTTTGTTATCAAGTCAAATTATTTTACGGGAAAGACAAAGAGCCTGGCTCTTTTTGGGCTACTTACAGAGCCCCTAGTCTAAGAGTCCCTAGGCTAAGAGCCACAGGCAAAGAGCCCTTTAGCCTCTGCCAAGGTGTTTCCTTAAATAGAGGCCTCCCCCAGCAGAGGTCAGGCAGCAGCTATTCAAATTCAAATTCACCCAGGCACTCAATCACAGGCAAAACAATGCCCCTTCCACTTCCTCTCAATTACAGGCAATCCCAGTCAAACAGTGCCCGTTCCTCTCCCACACTCAATCAGCCAGGACTCTGCAAGAACTCTAAGTGCTTCCACACACTGCTAAACACAGTTTTCCCACAAAATATCCTTAGCTGAATTCTCTCAGCTGAAAGCAAGTAAAAGAAACCCACTCACCTCTCTCACAGCTCTCTCTCCTGCTCCTGCTCAGAGCTCAGCTGGTCTCCTCTGCCTCTGGCAAGGTGCTTCCTTAAATAGAGGCCTCCCCCAGCAGAGGTCAGGCAGCAGCTATTCAAATTCAAATTCACCCAGGCACTCAATCACAGGCAAAACAATGCCCCTTCCTCTCAATTACAGGCAATCCCAGTCAAACAATGCCCGTTCCTCTCCCACACTCAATCAGCCAGGACTCTGCAAGAACTCTAAGTGCTTCCACACACTGCTAAACACAGTTTTCCCACAAAATATCCTTAGCTGAATTCTCTCAGCTGAAAGCAAGTAAAAGAAACCCACTCACCTCTCTCACAGCTCTCTCTCCTGCTCCTGCTCAGAGCTCAGCTGTGGTGTGTCTTTGGAGCCCAGAGCACTCTGGAAAGCAGAGTATCCACCAATGCCTAACATTAGATGTAGTTTCTGCCCAAGGAAAACTGTGCATGTGATCGGATCCGCACGTGGCTGTGCGAAGGGCCCATGCTTTGCATCCAAAGACAATAGCCCGAATGGATCCTAGCGCACACCTACCGGGAGGCTAGGATCCTAGACGGGACCTATGGGGACTAGGGTGCACTGTAAATAACCTATCACGGGTGTGGGTGTGTGTTTGAGTGTGGTGTGATTCAGGGATATAAGCCGGGCTAAACCATCTCAAGATCTGCATGTCACTTAAAGTATGAGTTGTAATCACTCTTCGACGCATCAGCCTCAGTACTTTATAGGAGGAAAGGAGATTCTTCTTGTTGGAAGAACGAGTTGCAATGTCCCTGTGCCTCAGCCTCCAAGAAGCAAGTAACCAGAGAGTTACAGATAGATGGGCAGGCACTAAGCATCCTTCTGTTTACATTTCTGTAACTGAAGCCTTTGAACTGTGGATTGCTACTCTTAGGGAAACAACTTCCTTCTGTCTCCTTGCTCTTTTCCTGCACACATACAAAGAGGGAAGACACGTTTCTCCTTCTTTGGCACGTTGGATGCTGGATGCTTCTCTGCATCCGCATCCATCACTAGCTGGGTAGAACAGAATCTGTCCCTTTCTCTATGCTGCACCATCAAGTATGTATTTCCAAAATAAATCAGTTCTTATTTTCTTTTAAACTGATGAGTGGTTCTGTGTAGCTCTGTAGTCTTACAGGCATACGCTGCTCAACGGAACTCTGCTGCATGCTGAGCCTAGTGCACTCTGCAATTTAGCAAGGGATCTGGCTTAGCATACCAGCTCTCCCATCACCTCTGACATCTTATCCCTTAACATCTAGAGACAGAAGGCAAAGAGAAGGAGTCAGGCAGATGTCACATGTTCTGGGAACTAGTTTTCACGGAGTGTGTCATGATAGATCTCACACATTCTTTACGAATCCAGATCAAGAAGGGTAGCCATGTTAGTCTGTCTTTAGCAGTAAAAAAAAAAAAAAAGAGTAAGAGTCCAGTAGCACCTTAAAGATTAACAAAATTTGTGGCTGGGTATGAGCTTTTGTGAATCACTGCTCTGAAGAAGTAATCCAGTGAACTATAGGAAATGTAGTTACCAAAACACCTGGATTAGATTTTCAGAGCAATCCTATGCATCTTTACTGAGCAGTTTATTAAATGGGGCTTACTCTCGGGGGCTTACTTGCAGCTTTAGCTACTAGAATGTCTGACACTCAGTGTCATGGAGCCAAAAGGAGCAGATAAGTAAGGAGTCAGAACAAAGTTTGGGTCCAGTGGCACCTTTAAGACCAACAAAGTTTTATTCAAGGTATGAGCTTTCGTGTGCACGCACACTTCCTCAGATACACTGAAATGGAAGTTAACAGTCCATACACATGGATTTTTATTCCTAAATCAAGAGTGGCGAAGTTTCAGGTGATAAAACTGGCTCATGATTTTATGGACGAAAAATCTGGAAAATCAGATAAGAACCATGAGTTACCAATTCACATATTATATCTGCAAAAGTTAATTAGAAAACCAATCCCTGGGCTGAAAAGTATGAAACTTTTTAAAACAACTGTCTGGCCCAATCAAAAAGTTTGAAATTTAACAGATTCTACGAACACCTGGTTTGGTTTGGTGCAGTGTTTGAATTACTAAAGAGCAGAACTCCTTTACACACACACACACACACCTTTTGGCACAGCAATTCTTTAAAGAATGAGAGGTGTGCAAAAGATATATATATCTCATTTCAATGTGAGTCAGAGTCTTTGAAATCTCATTTAAAGATAACAAATGAAACAAAATGGCAGAAAGACCTTCAAATTACTATTATTAATTAGTAGTGGAATAAAATATGGTCTTCCAGTGTAGCAAGTACTAATGCCATTAATATCAAGACTCAGTTTTTTAAAGTATTAAATAGATGGTATATGACTCCATGGAAATCACACCATATTAACCCAGCCATAGATCCACTGAGTTGGAAGAGATGCAGCCATGCTACTATAGCTGGTTGAATTGTTCAAAGAGCAAAAATTTTTGGAAACAGATATTGGAAAATATAAAAAATAGTACTGGCATAGATCCCACTAAATCCTAAAAAAAGACTATTTAATTTATGGGATGATACTGATATTCTTAAAATGAGGAAGGATTTAATTTCTACTATGTTTGTAGCAGCCAAGATTTTATTTGCTCGTCATCGGAAAAGTGAAGGCCTTCTGTCAATAAGCCAATGGTAGATTAAACTATGGGAATTCCTTATTATGGATAGAATAACTGAATACAGTGTGCTGGTAACCCAACATATTAATGAGTGTTTTTAGAAAACTGGTTCTCATTTTTGAACTATATAGTGAGCTGATTGAAATTGAATCCAATGCAGATGGAGGTCCTGTGCCTGAGTCGGAGCGGCCCGGCGGTGGGGATCCCACTACCGACCTTCGATGGGGCACCATTGGTGCCAGCGCCAAGGGTCAGGAGTCTGAGAGTGCTCCTGGATGCCGCCTTAACAATGGAGGCCCAGGTAGCAGCCACTGCCAAGTCAGCCTTTTATCATCTATGGCTGATCAGACAGTTGGTTCCCTTCCTCGAACGCAATGACCTGGCAACAGTGATCCATGCTATGGTCACCTCAAGGTTAGACTACTGCAATGCTCTCTACATGGGGCTGCCCTTGTCCCAAATCCGGAAGTTGCAGCTGGTGCAAAATGCAGCAGCCAGGCTGTTGATGAGTCTCTCCATATGAGAACACATCCAGCCTGTGCTGAAGGCATTGCACTGGCTGCCAATAGCATACCGAATTCATTCCACGGTGCTGGTTTTGGCCTTTAAAGCCCTATATGGTCAGGGGCCTGCCTACCTGAGGGACCGCCTTTCCCCATATGTGCCCCAGAGAGCACTGAGGTCGGGGACCCAACACTGCCTGACTGTCCCTGGCCCAAAAGTCACCAGATTGGCCACTACGAGGGTTGGGCAGCTCCACACTGGTGGAATGAGCTCCCGGGGGACATCAGGGCCCTGCGGGACCTTCTACAGTTCCGCAGGGCCTGTAAAATGGAGCTCTTCCACCAGGCCTTCGATTAGGAGCTGCCACTGACGAACGAACCATCGTAGATTGAGCAAAAGAACCATAGTAAATTGAGCAGGCCACGGACCTATATTACTATGCTGGACATGGCCTTTCCTTATCGGACCATGTATTATCACCGCCATCTGTATATATTAGTACTTTATGTAATTGTCTTTTAATTGTGAATTTGTATTGTATATATTGGTTCTATTGTATTTTAACTGTATAAGCCACCTTGAGCCAGAACTGCACTGGCAAGGTGAGATATAAATTGAAATTAATTAATAAATAATAATAAATAAATAAGTACAAATGCAATGAGGGATTCCTGAGAAGCGTAAAGTTATAGTTTTATTTTAATATTTCAACTAATGTTATTGTAACTTATTACTGCTCCATTTTATTGTTTATGGATTATTGTTTAATGTTCATTGTTTATTGTTCATCTTATTATCAAAATTAAAATAAAAAAGTTTTTAAAATGATAAATCATACTAGAAGATAGATTCCTTTTGGTTTTAATGGGAAATGCACTTGTGCATGTAACCTCCTTCCCTCATGCTCAACTGTGATAAAAGTCCTCAGGGAATTTACCAAAGGAAGTAAAGGTAAAGGTTTTCCTTGCTCGAAAGTCAGTTGAATCTGACTCTAGGGATGCGGTGCTCATCTCCGTTTCAAAGCCGAACAGCCAGCGCTGTCCAAAGACGTTTCCGTGGTTGTGTGGCTGGCATGACTAGACGCCGAGGCACACAGAATGCTGTTACCTTCCCACCGAAGTGGTACCTATTTATCTACTTGCAATTTCTTGCTTTCAAACTGCTAAATTGGCAGGAGCTGGGACCAGAGATGGGAGCTCACTCCGTCCTGCGGCACTCCGGTCTCGAACTGCTGAACTACTGACCTTCTGGTCTTCAGTTCAGCGTCTTAACCACTTGAGCCACCACAATTTGGCTAACAGTGTAATGGAATTTATTTTTCCAAAATTTGCTATTTTTAGATATAACTATTGATTCTTCCTATTTTTCTCTTTTAAAGGAAAAATTTCTTTTTTATTTCTCTTTGTAGTTTTCTGTTAGACCTCTATGAGCCCTCTTGTAACTTCATAAGAACATAAGAGAAGCCAATGTTGAATCAGGCCAATGGCCCATCAAGTCCAACAGTCTGTCACACAGAGGCTAAAAAAATACCAGGGGCCATCAGGAGGTCCAGCAGTGTCATCCCCCCCCCCCAAGCAACAAGAATACAGAGCATCACTTGCCCCAGACTGAGAGTTCCTATCTATACCTTGTGGCTAATAGCCACTGACGGACCTCTGCTCTTTCACCTTTACAAGGTTATCTGATGTTACCCTCCACAGGGGTGTTCTGGAATGAGGACAGGAAAGCTTGGGAAAACATCGGCCACCTCAACAGAGCTGAAATTCTGAAATTTTGCAGACCATCTCCCTTCCTGTCCATCCTCTCTTTGCATTTCTCTTTGGATCAAAATGGAATTGATTTGAAACAGATTCCAAATTACTGAACAGAGCAAAAGGAACAGATTGTTGGGTTTCAGGGAGAGTATTAATAGGAATTAATTGAATTCCTATTAACCGTGCTAGAAGTCCTTTGGTGGAAAAAGGATTGACAGAGATTTCAAATGGGATTATTTTGTTTGATAGGAAGATGAGCTAACTGTCCTGGTTTGATGAGATCTTTATCAGGTGCATGGAAGCTGAGTCCTATCTCCTTACTGCTGCCCTGGAAAATGAAACCAGATAGTGAGACACCAGAATAATTGCTTAATTGAAAGGTCTCCAATCTTCCTAATTTTGGGAATAGTTTTTTTTTAACTCAGATATTTCCTGATATTTACAAATCAGCAGGGTTTGGGTCAAATCCTGCCCAGTAAATTTCTGACTGCACCTGTTTAGAGGGCTGTGAGGGATCAAGCTTTGTTCTATTCATTTGGGGAGTTGTAGAGGGATCCTGGTAGAATTAATTAAGCATCACCTTAACTTTCTCCCAATAATTATAACCTGGATTTCATGTGTAACTCAACTGAAAATTTGTTAACAAGGAAAGCTTGGTTGTGTTTTACTAGAAACACAATGAAGTATTAAAATTGTATCCATTATGTAAATTTTATTTGATTGTGTGTTCTCATGTAGACTACATTTCTTCAGCATTAGCAGGAGAGGAGGAAGAGATGAAGAATTTGCATTCATACCCCACCACTACCTGAAAGAATCTCTCAGAGCGGCTTACAACCTCCTTTCCCTTCCCCACCCCAGAACAGATGGTCTGTGAGGTAGGTAGGGCTGAGAGATCTCTTTCAAGAACTGCTCTTTCAAGAACAGCTCTGAGAGAACTTGTAACTGATCCAAGGTCACAGCACCAGCTGCATGTGGAGAAGTGGGGAATCAAACCCAGTTCCCCCAGATTAGAGTCTGCACTCCTAACCACTATACCAAATGTCTTACCCAAGGTGGTATTCCAGGCTAGGCATGCTGTCCTAATTGCAAAACGGAAGATGGGTAAGGAGGAAAGTGCCATTCACTTCATCTAGGAAGACTCAGGTTATGTGTATGACCCTTTAGTTACACTGTTACTTGATAGCATTTTTATGGATAGGCCTTTCCTCTGCACAAAATCACCTGAAATGACATAGGGTTATACAAAATAGTAAGGCTGTGGTCACACGCGCCAGTTGAAGCGGAGGGGAAGTGAGGCTATTTCCTCCAGAGAAATTTGGCATGCAGTTGCGAAATCACACAGCCCTTTGAAGCTGCAGGCTCAGCCTGTCATTGTGTGATCAGAAGCACCTGTGGGTGAGTCATTTGTTGGGGTTTTGCCATTTGTTTTCCTCCGCATAAATGAGGAATCGCACCTCCACACTGAGGGCCCCCTATGGAGTATGCGATGATGTGCATACTGTGAAAGGGGGGAAAACATGGCATGGAGTCTGGATGGCCTGATCAGGATAGCGTGCTTGAGCAATCAGACAGGGGAAAGTCTGCCCATGGTCCACCTTATCTGGATAACACAGGACTTTCCCAGGTATCTTTTAACTCTGCTTCCGTAGCAGAGCAGCACGGGTTGCCGACAACTGCAGGACACTTCCCAGATGTTAAGAACATAAGAGATGCCAATGTTGGATCAGGCCAAAGGCCCATCAAGTCCAACACTCTGTATCCCACAGTGGCCAGAAATACCAGGTGCCATCAGGAGGTCCACCAGTGGAGCCAGGACATTAGAAGCCCTCCCACTGTTGACCCCCCCCAAGCACCAAGAAGACAGAGCATCACTTGCCCCAGAGCCCCTATCTATACCTTGTGGCTAATAGCCACTGATGGACCTCTGCTCCATATGCTTATCTAATTCCCTTTTGAAGCCGTCCATGCTTGTAGCCGCCACCACTTCCTGTGGCAGTGAATTCCAAGTGTTAATCACTCTTTGGGTGAAGAAGTACTTCCTTTTATCCGTTCTAACCCGACCGCTCAGCAATTTCATGGAGTGCCCACGGGTTCTTGTATTGTGAGAAAGGGAGAAAAGTACCTCTTTCTCTACCTGCTCTTTCCCATGCATAATCTTATAAACCTCAATCATGTCACCCTTCAGTCGTCGCTTCTCCAAGCTAAAGAGCCCTAAGCGCCTTAACCTTTCCTCAAACCAAGACTTCAACCAAGTATGTTGGTCTGCTTCTGAAAAAAATGAATCTGATTGACGTGACCATGAAATTGAGAATATTTATTTATATCTCACCTTTCTACAGAAAATAGTGCCAACACTGACAGAATAAAATAATAAACATCATAGCAAAATTAAAAATAAAACATATTCATCGCAGTATTTAGAGCTATAACATAGCTGCATTAAAATCCTCAAAGGTAGCCACATCAACGAATCATAAAGGATTACCCCATCCTCCAAAACGTTGGAAGTAAAAATGTCTTAAGTCAGTGGGAAGACGGAAATGAAGCATGTTGGGTTCACTCATAAAAGTCAACATGACATCAATCAAGAGATTTTCGAAATCAACCACAATAAGAAGAAACCAGGGTTTTGGCAGCAAAGCTCCCTTTGAAACAAATCTTACAAAACAACATTACACAACTAGAAAAAAATGTAGATCACACAATTAATGGTAACAAAGCATAGTTTGTGTAGTACAGTGTCACGTGTTGCCTCCCTCTTCTGTACACACCCAGTGCTGTTGTGTAAAATGCACTCTGAGATGCCTGGTAAAGAACCATCCTCTGTGGTAATACAAGGGCAAATGGAGTAGAGGTGTATCATTTTGATGGGTAATCGGAGAATCCACAGCTCACTTATATATATTTCATTCCATCCATAATGCTTGTTGTGAATGCAGACCTAATCAGGGCTTTTTTTCTGGAGGAATGCGCCAGAATGGAGTTCCATAACCTTTTCAACAAAATTATTTTTAAAATGTTTAAAATTTCATGAGTTTTCAGTGTACAGATTGAAAACTTTATTT
>NW_015174864.1:109649-109818 GCF_001447785.1 Gekko japonicus | reverse complement strand
GCCACCCAGCTGTCTACCTGCCTAAGGATCGAATCACCCACTACCAAGAGCCCCCCTCCCACCCTGCCCAGGGATGGTTCCTTGGTGCAAAAGGATACCCGCTCACCAGCTGGGGAAGAGGTCCCTTCTGAGGGCACATTCCCCTTATCCTCAGCACGGTGCCCTGTTT
>NW_015174864.1:73509-109126 GCF_001447785.1 Gekko japonicus | reverse complement strand
CGTGCCAGAGGCTCGTGCCTCTGTCAAGGTGCTTTCTTAAATACTCACCCCTCTGTCTCCTGCTCCTGCTCAGAGGCTCAGCTGGGTCTCCTCTGCCTCTGGCAAGGTGTTTCCTTAAATAGAGGCCTCCCCCAGCAGAGGGCTGGCAGCAGCTATTCAAATGCACCCAGGCACTCAATCACATGCAAAACAATGCTCCTTCCTTTTCCTCTCAATTGCAGTCAATCACAGTCAAACAATGCCCTTTCCTCTCCCTCTCTCAAGCAGCCAGGAATCTGCAAAAACTCCAAGCGCTTCCCCACACTCCCAGACCAGTTCTCCCACCAAAATCCTCAGCTGAATCCTCTCAGCTGAAAGCAAGTAAAAAACCACTCACCCCTCTGTCTCCTGCTCCTGCTCAGAGCTCAGCTGGGTCTCAATTTCAATCCACTCCCTGCATGTGTTGCTGTCTGACTGCGCCTTTTAGATCCATCAGGCATTTGCACCTATGTTGGATCTAAAGGACTGTGTAATTGCAGCCTAAATCAGCTCAATACACAAAGTATAATTCCTTTGAAGCATGCTTAACATGTTGATTATGGCAGGCAGAGCCAATGTTGCTACTTTCTAAACTCAGATATACAAGTGGGGACCTGAGAGGCTCATGGGGTGGGGGGGAGAATCCCATCCCCTTTTCTCCCTTTTTTGTTCCCCTCCCTGGGTGCTTTCTCTCACATTTCCTGTCCTCCACCAATCCTTTCACTGCCTTTCTCACCCTCCTGGGATTTATCTCACTTTTATTTCCACTCTAGCATTATCCTCTCCTGCCACAGACATTCTTCAGCTCTGTGAGATGGAATTTCTACCAGATGCAGGTAGTGCGGAAGTGTGTTCACTATCATTCTGACCTTCCTGAAACACCTTAAAATTAACAACAACCAACAATAGTAGCCTGTAGCCAAGCAGCCCAGATGAAACATGGGAAAGACTGACATCAACACCCCTCCCCTGCCTTCAGTGGCTAGAATGTCCATCTCTTGTAGAAGTGAGGCACCAGGAAGAAGCCTGGCTCCTGTAGTAGTTGAAGAACCTGCTGTTAATTCCTCTTCCCCTTTTATCCGTGTTTTTCTTTTATCCAGGGCCTTTTTTTTGTAGAAAAAGCCCAGCAGGAACTTATTAGCATAATTGGTCGCACCCAACAGCAGAAACTCATTAGCATATTAGGCCACACCCCTGACAGCACAGGTCATTAGCATATGAGGCCACACTCTTGTGGTACCAGAAGTGTGGTCATCCAGCCACACCCACCTTTTGCTTCTTATTCTGTTTACCTTGTTTGTGGTCAAAACCAGGGCTTTTTTTGTGTAGCAGGAACTCCTTTGCATGTTAGGCCACACACCCCTAATGTAGCCAATCCTAATGAGTTTCTGCTGTTGGGTGTGGCCTATTATGCTAATGAGTTCCTGCTGGGCGTGGCCAACTTGGGAGCCAGCCGGAACTCCGTTCCTGTGCGTTCCTGCCCAAAAATAGCCCTGCTTTTTTCCCTCCAGTATTAGAGAACACTTCATGGCCTGTGACAGAAAGTGGTGAAGACAGTGATGGCCCTGCCACATTACCTTGAATAACAATATGCAATTGTACGTTGATGATTAGAGAAGGGTTCAGTCACCAACTGCTTTTATGAAATAGAGTTCAGTTTCTTTTTGGTTTGATGCACGTGCTCCTCAGGGGGAGCGATCAGAGAAACAGAGAAACAAACCAGGGCTAGGGCGTTTTCGGTGGCGGCTCCCACCTGGTGGAACGAGCTCCCGGAGGAGATCCGGGCCCTGCGGAATGTGGTGCAGTTCTGCAGGGCCTGCAAGACGGAGCTCTTCTGCCAGGCCTTTGAGGGGGAGCCGCCGCCGCCACTAGTCCACCAGTGAGATTCCAACCATCTACCCCATATGGTAGGGGTAGATGTTGCCCAACAGAGCCGGGGAATCACTTCTCCTGGCGCTCATGCTATGAAGAACTTGGCCGCCAGTGTGGGACGTCGCGCATCTTGGTTTTTACGTAAATTATCAGAGCACCATATTTTATGTAGGATACATTGTTTTATTATGCTGTTTTGTTTGTATGCATATTTTAGCCTCGGCATGGCCGTCTGTTAGCCGCCCTGAGCTGTTGGATAGGGCGGGATATAAATCCCAAAAATAAATAAATAAACAATGTTCAGTGTGCTGTTTATGTCTTCCAGAAGCATGACTCCCAACATAAAAAGCATATAATGCAAAGAAAAAAATAGATTTTGTGCTGAAACTCACTCCTTTGGTGTCTCTCTGTTCCTCACCATGACAGTGTAGCTTGTTGTCCATTAATGGTTGCTGAGCTGTTCAGATCCAGATCAGCTTGTGCATGCCTCTTCTTCCATAACCCCATGGGGGATGCAATTTATGACTCCCTGGTAAATTCTGTCTCTCACTAGCAAACACAACACCTGCATTGACAATGGAAAGGAATAAAGAAAAGACCTACAGAAGAACTGTTTGGATACTGAGTGAGACAGGATGCTGCACTAGATGGATCACAGGTCTGATCCACCAGGACTTTTTTTATGTTCTTAGGGCATGACCAAGCCATGATGCTGCAGCATAAGCAACTGCTGCACAGCTGGAAACCTTCACAGCATGGTGTTTGAGCAGACATGAACAACAAAATCAAAGCAATCTGATCAGGGGTTCCACTTGTGTACAATCAAGGAGTTTGAGCAAGGCACATTTGCTTGGTGATCATGTTCTCATCAAAGTTCTTGGTATCCCCGCTTCCATGTAGCTTTGTCAACAACTGCATATGGCACTCATGAGGCTGTAACCGGACAATAGTGGGACCACACTGTGATCTTTTGTGAACTCATCAAGAGACTACTTCTTTTGCAGAGCAGGCTAAACCTCAGCATGCATTGCTTCGCTAAGACTTGCTACCATTCTGCAGGATGAAGCACTCTAGTTATAGAACAGGTCATTTCCCTCCATTGTTTCTAAAATCAGCCACATTAAAAAGTGCATTAGCAACACAAAAAGTAGGTGGGCAGTAAAATCAGTTGGTTGCCCCACAGAGCTGCACATTTCGTTTATCTGAAAAACAGTGAGAAAATAATTTCCATTTCATTATTGCAGAGAGTGAATGGGCCATTGCTATTTTAGAATGCTACTGTGTGATAGTGGGCAAGTGCACGAGAGAGATATGTCGAATTCTTGCCAAGTTTCAGGCACTCTGTTTGATGCAGCTGTGTATTGGAGCTGGCATCACAAAAGAAGCTGCAGGCAGAAGCATGTTTAGCCAGCAGCAACAGAAAAGCCAGTCACTTAGCAAAATCATGATTTTTCATTCCCTAGACACTGTGCTTCTGTTCTGATATGCTTCCTGAGCAATGAGCCTTCTGGTTGTCCTCCAATACACATCCAGAGTGCTACAAGGGAAGGGGCCATAGCTCAAGTGAAACATTCTTTGTATGCAAAAGGGCTCAGGCTCAATCCTGGCATAACGAATTTCAGGAAGCCAATGTTGGGAACTCTCCCTAGAATCAGGGCCGGCTCTCCCGCTAGGCCAACTAGGCACTCGCCTAGAGTGGGAGGCCCTGGATGGGGCGGCAGGCCCTGGATGGGGCGGTAAGCCCTGGATGGGGGCACCGAAGTTCGCCTACCCCCGCCAAAAGCCAGTGCCGATGCCCGAGGCTCCCCTCCGCGTCCCTCCATGTCCTTCCCGCCTGCCCAGACCCTCTCCAGCAACCCATGGCCGGCGGGGAGAGGCGCCGGCAGAGCGGGCACATGAAGAGGGGAGCCCGTGCCAGGGCCACGCTTGCCGCCGCCTACCGGGGGAGCCAAGGCCGTCTGAGCTGCTGCAGGCGCCGCCAGGCAGGAGGTAAGCGCGCCCTGCTGCCAGCGCCTGAGCCAGCCAGACCTCCGCCCTGGGATCATATGGCCCTTTACCCCCTCGCCCACCTACCTCCTCCCACTTGGTTGGCAGTAGCGGTGGCAGCTGCAGCGGCAGGTAAGGAGTGCTGCAAAGAGGGGGTAAAGGGCCATGTGGTCCCGGGGTGCGCCGAGGTGGAGGGCTGTCTGTCTGATTCACACAATCCAGTGCGCAAACGTGAGGCCGCGGCACTTTCTTTCTGCCAGTGCCTGAGCCAGCCAGCCAGCCCTCTGCCTCGGCACGCCCTGGAACTGTGCGGCCCTTGACTCCCTCTTGGCAGCGCTTCTTACCTGCCGCTGGAGCTGCTGCCACTGACGACGACCGAGCACCCGGCCCCCCTGCCGCTGGGTTCCCAGTGGGGCAGTCTCCAGGCCCCACCGGGAGGTTGGCATCTGCACCCTGCACCCTCGCCTAGGGCACAAGCTTGCCTCGGGCCGGCCCTGCCTAGAAGCTAAAATGACCAAACTGAGGTTGTCGTACTCTGGTCCCATTATGGGAAGACTAGAGTCACTGGAAAAGACAATAACGCTAGGAAAAGTTGAAGGCAGCAGAAAAAGAAGAAGACCCAACATGAGGTGGATAGACTCAATTAAGGAAGCCACGGCCTGCAAGACCTGAGCAAGGCTGTTAAAAATAGGACATTTTGGAGGTCATTAATTCACAGTATTGCCGTAAGTCAGCAGAGACTTGAGGGCACTTAGAACACACACAGTGCTGGGGACAATGTCTCTCAACTGAGACCAGAGCAGACAACACTGAGCCAGATGGATCATTGGTCTGACTCGGTATTAGGCAGGCCCATATGTACATTAGTTATTCTTGTGATATGAATGTACTTAGAGTTTCCAGCCTCTTAGTAGCCTTAACAGTGACATTCTAAGCATTAAAATCAATGGATTTAGAAGAGTATAACTCCGCGAAGAGTCGGACTCGACTGTGCGACTGAACAACAACAACAACTCCAGTTAAGATTGCACTGTAACATCTACTTGGTGCTGCGATTTAAATCCCAAGAGAGGAATGGGGAGGGGGGGAATAGATGATATCAGTGCTGTGGCCCTGACCCTGATGTGTATTTGGGATAGCAAGTGAAACAACATACATGCATATCATTGGTGTACATCTAGACTCTGCATACTTGAGGAGGGGCGATTTTATTTGCCAGGGCTTTTAAGTGGGTTTAAGAAGCAGGCATTTTCTTGGGGAGGAGGGAATAAGGGTTTTTGCTATTTTTGGTCTTGGAATTGTAAATTGTTTTGAGCCATAAGGAAAAGACTGGGTATAAATAGTGTATTTGATTTACTTACTAAAATAATCTATACCTGGCATTTCCTTTACAACTCAAGGCAGTTTACAATTCCAAGATTTTAAAAAAACTTTAAGCCTGTGATCCTGCTGGGTAGTAGCAGGATGTTGTAAGTGTCTTCCACAGTAGGCAGAGACTCACTGAGGTTCATTAAGGCTCCGTTGACTGACATGAACCAAGACCAAACAGGTCGCCACATGAGCATGCTTCCCTTCCCTTCGCTTGCCCTATTGTCCCTCTAAAACCTTAAGGGACTAAACTGTGCCTCTGCCACATGTTGTCTCCCTCAAGTCCACACCAGATCGGCATCCCTTCCCCCCTTCCCTGTGCCTTCTCAGCCCCTCCTCGTCAGCTTGCTTTCCTTTTCCTATCTGCCTCTTTCTGGCTTGATACCT
Source organism: Gekko japonicus (assembly GCF_001447785.1). NCBI lineage: Eukaryota > Metazoa > Chordata > Lepidosauria > Squamata > Gekkonidae > Gekko > Gekko japonicus. The sequence continues at coordinate 103,495 of NW_015174864.1, read as the reverse complement.
CCCTTTCTAACCCACCCATGCTGGCCAAGCCCAGCTCTGCTCCTCCCTTTTCTGAGCTGAAAAGTACTGGGTTCGCCACATGTAGGACTCGGATGATGATGACATGCATTTGCACACTTTTATTGTACTTAACATCAGACTAACTAAACAGCCCTGCAAGGCCAACTATATACACACCCACCCAGCACACCCTAGTCCCATTGGAGGGTTTGAATTTCCCGCCAACGTGGCTATTGGTTGGTGCTGGGGGAACTAGGATCCTATGTTCCTATTGTTCAGGGGAGCTAAGCTCCTGCCTGTGCCGTGGACCCCTAGTGGCGGTCCACGTACATAACATGAGCCATGTTCATCTCTTAACCCTTTCCTTGCCCCCATCCCAGGTGAGTTTGCACAGGACTAGCCAGAGACCTTTGTAGCTAGCCTCGCCCTCAGCCCAAGCCTCCAGTTGGCAAATCTCCTGCCACTGCTGCTGTGCTCAGCAGCTGATTCATGAAGGGACGCCAGCTCTGGGTTGGGAAATACCTGGAGATTTGGGGGGTGGAGCCTCAGCAGGACGGGGCTGGGGGCATAATGCCATAACTTCCACAGAGGCCATTTCTCCAGATGAACGCATCTCTGTCACCTGGAGATGACTTGGAAAAGCAAGAGATCCCTGCCCTGTCCTGAAAGAGCTGCTGTGAAATGTTTTTGCCTTTTCAGTGTGTGACCCCTTTGTGTGTAACACCTGTAAAGGCACCTCTCTTGGACAGCCCCGCAGGGCCGTGAAAATGGAGCTTTTCCGGCAGGCATTCCGATAGGAGCAGCACCTTATCAGCTATGCCCTGTGTCGACCTCTTCCCAGCCGAAGCTACCTGAAGGGGATGCACCGCTGAATGTGTTCTAAATGCACTTTACTGCATCTGGATCGCCATTGACATATTAAATTGTTTACTGTGTATTTTAAACTGTGATGCATATTGTTTTTACTGGGTTTTATGTAAGCTGCCCTGAGCCTGCCTCAGCGGGGAGGGTGGGGTAAAAATTGAAATAATAAATATATAATAGATAGTGTTCTGAGGTGATGTGTATTACGCTGCTTAACTTCCCAACTTGCCACTTATGAAGCAACTTCCACACAGAGCATAGATTTCTCTCATCCAGTCATAACACACTTTGCTCACCTACCCAGACCCCCCCCCCTTCTGACTCTACAGGCCTACATTTTAGATTACAGCAGCATTCATTGAAAGCTGCACATAAAAACATAAAAATAGCAGACCCACAGTATTTACATGTGGAAACACACTAAATGCTTCCTCGGGCTCAGTAGGCTGGGCCTCCTCTGGCCTCTGCTGCCATCTCTGTGCCACAAACCCCTGAGAAGTAGCCGGTGTGTTTATGTCTCAAATAGGCTAGCTTCTCTCCTTGTAAAGATGCAGGAAACATAAACATACAATTTGAAACAATGGCAAGAACTTCTTCAGGCTCATTGTCCAAAGGTGGCAAAACCAAATCATTTACTATTCCTCTTCGTTTCTCTTTGTGGTGATGTGAAAGTCAGGCTGCCACTGTTTTCTATAGCAGCCTCCTGAAATAATCAATTTATAGGCTTATCAACAGATCTTAAACCAGATTGGCTCTGGAGACTTCCTGAACAAAAAGTATTCTCTCTGAGGTAGGCTGAGAATGCCTCAGAAACAGGCTATTTTAAGGCTGCCCCGTCACTCAGGCAGCACTTTGGCTGCAGAATGTTCCCTCTTTCTGTGAGAACAGTGTACAATTAGCTGGCCATTTGGGGCCAAGATGAAATGTTCAGGTTAGGATTGGCAGGATTAGCGTAGGTTGAGTATTTGTGATTAAGGTAGACTGTCAAACATCCTGACTGAGGCATTTAAGAACAGGGAGAGGCACTCAAACCAGCCACTCGTGGGTGATCAAACCCAGGGACTGAAACAGCATTATAGCTGCAGTCTTTGTGCAAAATAGAAGAATTCAGGGGAGAATGCTGTGGCATTTGAGTAAGGCCTTAAGAACTGCTCTGTCTCCACAGCCAAATAGACATATTTTGACTAAACAACAAAAACACCTGCAGCACTAGCAGTAAACGATTTGCTGGGAGCTGCTCTGAACATAGCATATCATGTTTTATTGCAGTTTGACTACTGGGTAATAACCTCTGGCCTGCCTTCTGACTCTGCTGTCATCCTTCCAGGCTGTTTCTCTTATGCGAAAGCAATTCTAAGGACAGTGTGAGGCGTTTTGCCTTCCGTTCTTCTTGGCGGAAGTTGCCGCATCCAGAATTTTGGGAGTGGAACTTGTGCTAGCAAGAAAACATAGACATATTTTTCATTTGCATAAGAACAACGAGACTTAGATGGATTTAGTTGTTTCTTTTAATATACTGTGCAAATATTCCAGGCCATCCCATGCAAGATCAATATAACTGATTTTCTTCAGACATGTGGGTACGATTGCCAGGTCCCCTTGTCTATGGGTGGGGGATGGGGAGTAGGGTTGCCAGATCCAACTTGGGAAATTCTTGGAGATTTGGGGATGGAGCCTTGGAGGGGGGGCAGGGACCTCAGTAGAGTACGATACCATAGAGTCCACCCTCCAAAGCATCCATTTTCTCCAGGGGAACTGATATTTGTAGTCTGGAGATGAGTTGGAATTCCAGGGGATCCCCAGGCCCCATCTGGAGGTTGGCATCCCTGCATGTGGGTTCTGTGGTTTGCTTTGTCCAAAGGTCCAGCTAGCGTAATTCATTTGGCATTATCTGTCATTACTGAAACAGACAGTAGCACAGTATATAGATCTGCATCCACTGATCCCATCTTAAGATTTTGCATCACTTTGTTAATGCATTTTGTTAATGAAAACTTCTTCTCTGTGTCTTTCGTTCCTCCCCTCATCCCTTCCTGCTTCAAGAGGAAGGGTTTAGTAACTAGCCATTTGGCGCTTCAGTCTTGGGGTCTGGTCACACGGACGTTTATTGCGGGATTCGCTGCTGATCCCTCGCGCATTTAAAGTTTCTGTTTACACGTGCCAATCCGCCTCCCGCACCAAAGCAGGCTCACTCGCGCATGACTCACGGGTTTTCCTGACCCCGGGAAAATCAAGTACTTTCCTGGATCTCGCCCTTTGAACGCGCAATTTCACCTATGTGAACAGCCCTCTTTCGCAATGATTTCGCAATTATTGCGAATAGGGCCGTCTGACCACTCTCTGAATTTATTTATTTTTTAAAGCTTCCGGTTTGAGCACATGGGCAGGCATTCGCTTAAGAAGTCAATTTAAAAAAATAATAATAATGTTTGAGCGTATGGGCAGGCATTCGCTTAAGAAGTCAATTTTTTTAAAATAAATAAATAAATAATGTCAGTGCTTACAGCAAGCAGGTGGCGGAGACGGCGCCCGAGCAGCACAAGCGGCTCACACCGCGCACCTTCCTGCTGGGCCTCGACCTCCTGGCCGCCCAGAAGCGCTGGGAGAAGGCACGCCAGGCTGCTGGCGACTGGGCCAATGGCAAGGACAGCCCCGTGGCCGCCCAGGAGCAGCTGCTGCCGTCGCCGGATGGGGACGAGGGCGAGGGGGACAGCGAGCAGCCGGTAAGAGGGATGGCTCTTGAGGGGCTGTGTAGACGTGAAAAACTGGAACAAAATATTCCCGTTTAAATTACAGCGGGAACAAGGCGCATTTACAGCGCCGTGTGACCAGGGCCTTAGTCTCTGTGGTGTGACATCCTAGTGAGAGTAAGTCATTGTATGTAAACACTAAAGTAATTTGTGCTTGGAGCTTGCTGTCTCAACTCCTGGCCCATGTTTCCTACCAGCTACTAGTTTGCAGCTGGATTCCTACTCACATAGTCCCAATAATAGAACTGTTAGGGTGAATTCTGGGGTGGAGGGAATTTCTTCACAGAGGGGCAATCAGAATGGTTAAGGGGTCGGAGCCTCTTTTCTAAGAACAGTTAGATTCGAGCCCAGTAGCATCTTGGAGCTTTCCCAAGTATAAGCTTTTGAGGGTCAAAGCCCCCCTCATCAGACATGAGCAGGGATGGAGAGCTGAGTTTTTTTATCCCAGTCAGAAGGGGGAGGGGTATTCTAAAGAATGCTTGTAAAGGATGCAGAGGTACAGTGCATATTGTAATCAGCTTGATTAGAGCAGAGGGGAAATGCAGGGGGCAGAAAATTAGCATTTGCAGTGAAATAAGAATCTTATGTCCCGGTTTAGGCTTGGGGGATCCATTGTTCTGAACTGAGAGACTCAGGTTTCCATTCCTACTGGTGTCTGCAAAGGGAGTTTTAACTCTCGAAAGCTTATACCCTGAAAATTGTGTTGTTTTGTACTGGACTCAAATCTAAGGCTGTGTTCACACGGACTAAATAATCCACTTCCGATCCATTTTCAATGCACTTTCCAACTGGATTTTGCCAGTTCACACCGTAAAAATCCATTTGGAAAGTGTGTTGAAAGTGGATTATTTAGTGTGTGTGTGTGACTGCAGCCTAACTGTTTCCTTGAAGCCTTCCTATGTCTGGGAGTTTTCAGTTAAGGAAAAAACAACAACTAAAGGGTGACATAGCAGAAGTTTATAAAATTATGTATGGGGTGAAGAAAGCCATTAATTCTACTGAAATATAGTTCCCATTACAAACAAACATCTCACCAATTTCTTCTCGAGAGGAATTTGTTATCAAGCGAGCTCATGAAATGAATAATTCATCTCTCCCCGAGCACAGTCACTTTAAATAAAGATTTGGCTTACTGATGAACCAGTATTTGTAGAATCTGATGTTGTTAATACACACGTCAGGAAGAAAGTAGACAAGTGTTTCCCTACTGGCCTCATTCTAAATAACTTCTTTCCACAGTTTTATCCTGCCTTTCTTCCAAAGACTGTATGCAGTTCCATTTTATTCTCAGAGCAGTCCTTTGAGGTAGGTTTTTCCAAGAAAGAGAGCAACTGGCCCAAGGTCACCCAATGAGCTTCACAGCTGAGGAAGGATTTGAACTCAGATCTCCCCAGTATGAGGCACTGGCAGTTTGTGCATGGCCAAGGTCACCTCTTGTCTCTGGCCCCCATCCTTCTTGGCTGCCCACCAGTGTTCCCTCTAAGCTGAGTTAGTGTGAGTTAGCTCACAGTTTTTTAGCCTCCAGCTCACAGTTTTTTGTCTCAGCTCAGGAAGGATGGCTCCAGTGCAAAGTAATTTATGCAGCAGCCAAATCGCTCGCTCACAACTTTTATGCCAGTAGCTCAAAAAGTAGAATTTTTGCTCACAAGACTCCACAGCTTAGAGGGAACATTGCTGCCCACCCATGTCCAGGGGTAGACTTGGAGGCAGAACAGAGGGTGGAAACAAGGAGGAAGAAGGCCTGCCCTGAGAACAGGCTCACCACCTGACTTGCTTTGCCCACTTTCCCCCCATCCACTTTAAGAAGCGTGAAGGTCACTTGTCCCAGTGAGGTGGGGCTGCTGGATTGCTGTAGTAGAAACTCTCAGCATTTTGTGGAGGCCACCAGCTCGCAGTGGGTCCCGCCCATTTTGCATCTATCTGCCTTGGGCAGGGCAGAAGCAGCTGGCTGATCCAAGGCATGGGACATTGGCTTGTAGCAGCAGCATCTCCCCCCTTAAGGGCTGCTCGTGGAAGCTTATGGCACAATCAATTCAATACTCTTAAAGGCATCACAGGTCTCTTTGTTAAAACAGAGACCGTGATGGGGCAGGGCTATGGCTCAGTGGAAGAGCCTCTGCTTTGCATGCAAAAGGTCCCAGGTTCAATCCTCGGCATCTTCAGTTTAAAAGGCCAGGCAGCAGGTGATGTGAGAGACCTCAGCCAGAGACCCTGGAGAGCTGCTGCTAGTCTGAGTGACCTTGATGGACCAGGAATCTAATTCAGTATAAGGCAGCTTCATAAATGTGTTCCTGTGTGTGACTTACTGGGGACAGGTACTACAAAGCAGGACTGTCCCTGGTAAAGAGGGGCCACCAGAACATATGCTTTTGCAAGTTACATTCATTCCAGTGGGCCCTGAGTGGGAGGAGTTCCTGACAGATTGTTCCCTTAAAATCTCTCACACAGTAGTAATCTGCCAGTGACAGAGACTGGAGGATTATTCATTTGTCTCAGACAGGGCTGCTCACGTTCATTTTCACTGACGTCTCCCAGATTCAGATGTTTGGCAATTAGGCAGCAATTGGCATTCATATGCTTTCCCCATCTAATGAGTGAATTAAATACTTTGCTTCTATTTCTGTTCATTCACCACATTGCCATTCCAAGCAGCACTATGGCAGGCTGATCATTGCGCCTCTGTTTTTGAATAAAATAATCGTGTTGTCTGTGTGGTACACTGATCTGGGAGCTAACCTGTTTGGGATACTGAATGGCGAACACCCTGGTTCTGAACTGGCATTTGGATATGACAGCATGATATTTCACACTCTTGCGGGTCTGTTGTAAACTTTCTTCCCCTTTAACCAGGCCCATTTAGGAATACCGTCTCCATCTCTGACCATCTCCCCCATCCCCATTTTTAAAATAAATAGATCTGAATTAACCAGATATGATTAAGAAGATACCTCTGAGCATCTACAAAATGGCCTTACCTTATTAAAGAGTGACAGAAGAAGGACTATATATTCCGCTCATATTCCAAGCAGATGGTGGAGCGCTCATACAGACCTGAGCCATGAAAGCTCTAGCAAAATTATATACTGCTCCCTACTGGCTTTTCTGGGCACATAATGAAAATAGTGATAGCCATCATCCATTTGGCTCAATCATAAATGGTTCAATGAGAGATATCTCTGAGCATTCAACCCCCCCCATCCTTTTTAACAAAAGTTCTAAGTGGTTCAGATTGCCATTTGAGAATGTTAGAGTAGGTCCTTGGAAATGTGGGACATTGCCTAAGCAACCATGCAACATTTCAGTCAACCAGCTTGCCAAATTTTGAAATCAGTGTGTTTGTTTTTAATTGTGGTTGGTTCACTGTTGATGGTACAAGCCTTCTTCTTTAAAATGGCAGAATTCCTATTTTGTTTCTTTTAAAGGTCATATTTACATGACACGTGCTCCATTTTCGGGGGGAGGGGTCTATGCAAAATCCCCGGCTACATTTCTTGATTCACAGGCATCAAGGTATTATTTTACAAATGCCATATCCATTTTTTTCAATGGACAAGGCAATTTGAGCAATCAGCAGAGTAGCAGCCCCCCCCCCCATTTTTTAGTGCCTGAAGCTCATAATATTTTTAATTTAAATTATGACCAGGGGATTGTTTGGGGGTTATTAGCCTCCTTTAAAACACATTCACACACTGCAAGCTGGCTAAATTTATATATCAACTTGTTATTTTTAGCTTCAATGCCACCACTAAATGTAATAGCTTAAATCTTGCAGTAATAGCTAAATGTAATAGCTAAATCTTGATTCTGCATCATCACATCATGACATCATCATACGGATATGGCATAACCAAATTTGTTCCGTTTAGTTTCTCCTCAGCCTAAATTTCTATGACTGTGGTTAAAGCCATGGTATATAATCTTTTGTTTCACAAATAAGAAATATACACTCTGGTTCTGGAATATCCAGATTACATGAGATACTCCACATACAGTCCCCCAAGGGGAAAATTGATGCCCTCTGTGACCACTTTGGCTTAGGAAGATGGTGCAGGGGGAGGCAGAAGCCATAATCAGTCCCTACAGTGCTTGGATAAATTGGTACCCAGAAGCCTTTCTGTAATACTATGCCAATAAAGGTCTATGATGATGATGACCCAGAAGCTGCTGTCTGGCTGTAGAGAAGGCCAGTTGGGTCAGGAGAACCCTAATCCAACTCATTGACTAACATTCCATCTAGTTGGGGCCTAACAGTGAGACCATAAGCAGAGTTACACCCTACTAAGATTCTGATTCTGTGTTTGATATCAGCCCTGTTGAGCTGGCATTGCCACATTGGCACTGGGTTCTGCCAGACTTGCAAAAATGCCCTCTCACTTGGATTGTGATTGAGCTGGCACTGCCACATTGGCACTGGGTTCTGCTGGGCTTGCAACTCCCCACACACACTTGGAATGTGATTCTTTGCTAGACATCAGTCCTGTTGAGCTGGCATTGCTACAATGGCACTGGGTTCAGCTGGGCAGTAGTACATTGCACTGGATCTGCTGGGCTTGCAAAAATGCTCCACCCCCTTAGTTTCTGCTTCAAAGATTCTGATCTGATATGTTAGGTTTGCACTGTCACAGTGGTATTGGTTCTGCTGGGCACATTGCACTGGTTCTGCTGGGCTTGCAAAAATGTCCCCCATGTTCAGTTTCTACTGCAGAGATTCTCTGGAACTTTGATTCTGATCTGCTGGACTTCTATTACCCTTGCTTTTTTGATGTTTTCGCCCCCTCCATTGGAAGCAATGGAGGCTGGGACACCTTCTTTAGGGGGCTGTAATTCAGACCCTGTAAACCCAATCTTCACCAAACCTGAAGGGAAGGTAGAGGAGAGTCAGCCAGCGATTTCCTGTGAGTTTGGTGTCTCTAGCATGCTGGGGGGGGGGGCTTTTCTACTGCAGCTCGAACCTCACAAGCCGAACCAGCTCATTTGGCTCTGACAGTTTGTGGTTTGTGAACCAGGTATGCCACAAACCGAACCACATTTTTTCAGTTCATCATGCCCATCCCTACTTACCCTAAATAATTTAAATACCAAAGGCAATGGAATGGTTCTTTAGGCATTAAATGTCTGGATGCTTCTCTGTATACAGTTGCCTTGTCTTTATATTCCCGTTTAAGGAGAAGCCCTGACTGTGGAAACAGAAGTATATCCTTCCAGGCCCCACAACCTGTCAGACTGGGCAGGTTACTTTAAAGTGCTATTGTGAGGAGATAGTATGGGATGTCCCCCTGTGGTTGACCTGAGCTTCCTAGAGGAAGGATGGTATAAAATATGATAAATATATAAAATCAAACATATTTCTATGTGTTACATTTGTATCCTGTATTTGAGAACCACAGGTGATATCTGGTCCTTTGCCAAAGTCACCTCGCAGTGGGAAGAACAGTTTTGATAATCCACTCTTAGACCTTGTAATTAAAGTCGAGAATAATGAATTTATGCCATCTGCTCATTTTTTTTCCAGAACACGCTGAAAAATAATCCCTGTGTGTGATCTACACCTTGCATGTTGCTATTGTTACAACAGCACTGCCCTTGGAAATGTACTTTGAGGTAGAAAGCGATATGTCCCTGATCAAATGTATGCAATGGGGTATATGATTTATTTTCACTTCTATACTATTTGTTTGATTGTTCAAAGGCAGTTAGAGAATCTGATTGAAATGAGTCCAATAGCAAATAACTTTTGGGCATTTGCAGTCTGATTTCAAACTGCTGGGCTGATTAGTTCTCCAGATGCCATGGGGGCATAAAGTCAGATACTGTAGAAAGGAAAAGTTGTAAATATTGTTTCGGTAAAAACCAGAAAGGTTTGCTGGCTGAGGGGAAAACATACTACAAAGTTATGTCCCAATAAAGGCACGACAATATTAGAATCAGGGCAGAACCAAAATGGGAAGGGGAATATGCTTTTTGTGAACATTTTTGCCTCCTGTAAAAGTGCCCTCCTCCTTTTAATGGCTTGTAGGTATTCCAGTTCAGTTACCTTTATTGGCATGTAACTCTTGCAAGCCCATATACCAAAAACAACAACAACAACCACAGCATAGAATGATATCTGCAAAATACAGAAACAAGGAATTACCAAGTAAGTATACCCATCAATTAAATAAAGGGCGAATAGAAATGGCACCAAAAAGAAATTTAGCAACAGTTTCCGTCATCTCAAAGTTTGGATTATCAAGAAGAATAAGGGTCTTTAGGCAATCAGGATATTCTTCTAGTTGAGCCAAAGTAAAATTTAGAAATTTTAGACAGCGCATGGTAGAAGGGACACTGAAACAAGACATGGGAAATCATTTCGATATTATCATTTGTGCATGGGCAACATCTGTCAGAAAAGGGCACACCCTGAAAGCATCCAGATAATAAGGCTGAAGGTAATACATTGAATCTCGGCAAAGAGAGGGCTCTACGGAGTTTGGGGGTGTGAAGTTGGTACAGGTAAGAGGCAGCTTGGCTGACTTTAGGAGATATTCCAAAATACAGGGGTGAACAGGTTTTATTAGAGGCATTATACAGTGAATGTAGCTCAGAACAAAGTAGATTGGCTCGTATAATTGAAAAAGCCTCAGATTCGGAAGTAAGGAGTAAGGAATCTGGAGCAGCGCGGACGAGGCCCCCTTCCCCTTCCCTCCCTGATGCTCTGTATTCCTGGTGCTTGGGGGGGCAGTGGGAGGGCTTCTGGTGTTGTGGCCCCACTGCCGGACCTCCTGAGGGCACCTGGTATTTTTGGCTGATGTGTGACACAGAGTGTTGGACTGGATGGGCCACTGGCCTGATCCAACGTGGCTTCTCTTATGTTCTTACGTCTGGGGCAAGGGATGCTCTGCATTCTTGGTGCTTGGGGGGCAAGAGTGGGAGGGCTCCTGGAGTTTTGGCCCTGCTGGTGGACCTCCTGTGGGCACCTGGGTTTTGTCCAGTGTTTCCTCTAAGTGCAAGGTAGCTAACAGTTTTTTAGCCTCCGGCTCATACATTTTTTTCTTAATTCAGGAAAGATGCCTCCAGAGCAAACTAATTTATGCAGTAGCCAAATTGCTCACTCATAGCTTTAATGCCAGTCGCTCACAAAGGAGCATCCCAGGATGTGATATCAGAGTCATGTGACAGGAAGAGGAGGAGCTGGATCATAACCAACAGACCGAAAGGGCCGAGGACAAGAAACAAAAAACAGTCATCAAGAGGTTCCGGTGATGTCAAGGGGTGTGGCCTTATGACACACGTCCGGTGATGGTAGGGGGTGTGGCCTTATGACACACTTCTGGTGATGTCAGGGTGTGTGGCATATGCTAATGAGTTATGCTAATGAGTTCCCCTAGCTCTTTTTCTACGAAATGACCCCTGAACTGACGACAGAAAAGGGGCAAAGTCGTTTTTAAAAAGTTTGAAAAGAAAAGGGGCCAAAATACAGCCCTGCTTAACCCCTTTATTTATATTAATCCTTGGAGTAAGTCTTTTAGAGGGAGGGGAAGGGAAAGGAGTTTGTAAGCCGCTCTGAGACACCTTTGGGTACTGAAGGGCGGGGTATAAATCCAATCTCTTCTCTTCTTCTCTCTAATCTGACAAGATCTAGCCATATACAATTTCCTGATAAGGAATAGTAATCTCTTATCAGGAAGCAGATGATCAAGTTTCCTCCAGAGTAAGTTCCTCGAAACAGAGTCAAAGGCCCCTTTAAAGTCCAGAAAGGAAGCATAAAGCTTGGCCTTTCTTCTTTTTGTATATTTATTTATCAAGTGAGAGAGGAGAATACAATGATCAAGAAGTGATTTCCCCTGGCTGAACCCTATTTGCTCAGGACCAAGGATCTTAGAAGATGAGGTCCAGTTAAAGAGCTTTAGTTGTGAGAATATGACATATAATTTCCCTTTTACAGAAAGTAAATTTATTGGCCTATAGTTGAAAGGACTGTCTTGTGGTCCCTGCTTATAGATGGGATCAATAATAGCATTGGACAACATTGGACGTTTTATTTATCATTGTAAAAAGGGAGGCCAGGGGGGAGGCCCTCCAGTCTGGGTCAGCTTTCAAGATCTCCGGAATAATTCCATCTGGCCCTGGAGCCTTACCTATTTTTAACTGGTCAATTAAAGTTGTAATTTCATCAGGGGCAACAGGAGGCCATTCAGGAAGAGATCAGCCAAATGTGAATTTGGGAACTCACCAAGGCAGGGGAATTCCTCTTGAAATATAGAAGAGAAATATTGAAACCAAGTTCCAGGAGGGATAACAGAAACTGAAGGTGATTCAACATGTATAGCACCAGCAACTTGAGCCCAAAACTGTCTAGAGTCATTTGTGGAAATGGCAAAAAGGAGTTTTTCCCATTGTTTGTTAATAAAAACATGCCTTTTAATATCAATTAGTTGGAATAACTGATGCTTAAGGATTGTGTCCTTAAGCTGAGTATCCAAGGAGTTACGAAAGTTCCAATAAATTGTACGAAGATGAATTTTTAATTCCCTGCACTCTTTATCAAACCACCGAAGTTTGGGCATAGACTGTAGGTATTCATGGAGGTGGTGCCGCCATCTTTCTAGGAGGATGAAGCACAGGAAGTGCAAGGACCCAAGTCGGGGGAAGGAAACAAGAAGAGAAGCATCTACAGTATCAGGAAGTTGTATTCATTGTCTGGTGCAGCCCAGGTACTATCCCTTCCATATTATGCCATACAGGCCATGCCATGCTCACTTCGGTCCCCCTACACAATCACAATGTGACAAAGCAAGTACTGCCCTCACTTTTAATTGGTGTTGTAGGCCTTTAGTGATGATGTTACTCACAATGCCAGTTTGATTACCTGTGTGGTGTTGTGTCATCATCATCTTCAACTACACGATACCTGATTGGCTAGGATCATGACACAGAAGGGCCCGTTGAAGGGGGAGGGAGCTACTAGTTCCTTCAGTGCTATTTTTCTGAATGAGTATTCAGACAATGGAAAGCAAAGGGAATTCATGCTCCTCAAATCCAATTTTCATGCTGGAAATGTTCCCACGTAAACATTTAGCACGTCTTTTAGAGTATCATGAAAAATATTATATTTTGAAAGATGGATTTTAGTTGTACATTGATGCATTCAAAACCCCACGAAAGGTAGAAACACACTGTGTTAAATTTTTGATTCCTCAGATGGAAGTATTTAACTTGGTTCTTGAGCTACTTCTGAAATTAATCTTCAGGGTTTTTTTTAAAAAATGACCTCTAGCTATAACAATTATGGAAATAAGCTTGGCTGAGTTTCCTCAGAACTCCCTATGGTAACTACAAAGGGCATATTGCTTCCTAGTTTTTGAAAAGGTTGATGATTAATTAAACATTTTCTGTTAGACTCTAAATAAATATATTGCAAGCAGGGTCTATATGTGCTAAAGAATTAGGTGGTAGAGGTATACGGTAATCGAGCAGGTTTTACCACTTCAGACTGAAGGTATGGTGTTATCAAACATTTTAATATTTCCCTGTCTAAAGAAAAACCTTCTGTGCAGGTAGCAACCTAGAACAGCATGGAACACATAGGACTAGAATCTTTTCCCTTCGTTACTTGCAGGGAGTCTTTGGTCACAGTCAGATGAGCTGTTTGATCCGATGCTGTTGCTTCTCCCCTCTGGATTTAAAATGCTCGTTCAAACAGCATCATCCCTATCTCATTCAGCAGTCATTGGCCCCCCTCCCCATTCTCACCCCCGTCTTTCCTGACATTGGATAAAGTCTGGTCTTTATTGATTCAGCTGGTTTCACTGTGCACTTCTGGATGTCTGAACTCTCTCTTGAGAACTTAAACCATTAGGGAAGTCTGATTGCACTGTTCTGTCTTCATGCTGTTGCACAGCTCCACCCACCCACCATTTTTAAAATTCAGTTAGCGATATGCACATAAGCAGATCTTCACCCCAGGGCTATGAATCACTGCTTGCGCATTTCTGCACCCAAACATTCTGTCAGGATCAGGAGCCCCCGTTGGAGTTGTTTTTGAGTGACAAATCCCCCCCTCTCTCCTGTTTCTTGGAGTTGTAAAGCCATGGAAATAGTCCCTAGTTAGGCTCCCATATTGGCAGGGAGCCTTGGGTGAAGCTGGAAAAATTTAAAAATCCAGGCAGCCTTACTTCTGAGTAAACTTGGGCTGAATATCTGCCCCAAAAGTGTGTGCAGGGCTTTCTTGACCTTGGCAAAAGTGGGGGGTGGATGTTAACCAGACTACAGAGATCAGTTCCCCTGGAGAAAATGAATGCTTTGGAAGGTGAACCCCACTGAGGCCCCTGTCCTACCCAGGCTCCTCATGATTAAACTATGGCTTAGAATCTCAGTTCTGGGGAAGAAACAAACTCCAGTTTGCTTGATTGCCTATACATGGACATCATGGCAAATGGGCTTTTGAAACCAGGGAACCTTAGATGGCAGTCCAAGTGCCAGGGATGGAGGGGGTATACATAGAATGGTTTGTAGATTTTGAGTGCAATGGGTTTGGCTCCACGAAGGAGTCCCAAGAATGAATGGAATAAGGAGCTAGATCACCCTATATTGCCAAAGCAATGGGATATGGCCTTAAAATTTATGCCAGCTCTCTCCATAGATGTTGAGACTTGTTCAGGAAAAAAATATGTTTAGGATACACTGGGCACCAGAGCAACTCTATGACAAAGGATTGAGTAAAGTTTCTAATTGTTGACATTGTAACTCACAGAATGCATTCCTTAATCATATATTTGGGCATGTCCAGTCATTTGGTTTTTCTGGGACAAAATCCTTACTCATATCAATGTGTTATTAGAATGTTCATTGATTTTTCAGGATACTTATGAACTTTTATTTGCCTCTCTCCTGGAAGCAAACTGATAGTAAATGGAAATGGACCCTCCATGCCCTGACTACAGCTAGATGACTCGTATTACAACATTGGAAAGATAAAAGTCCACCTCTGGTAAATCAATGGATTGGGGACCTTAGAACTCTCAATATTTGAATGCATGGCATATAGACAGACGGCAATTGCATATGAACTTATTTTTAGATAATTTGGAAACCGTTCATAGAAACGTATGTGTAGATCAACCACCACTGTTGTTATATTTTCATCTTTATTTTATGTATTTCTTTTTTAGTTTCTGGATTTTAAGGGTTTTTCTGCTTTCCCCCCCCTTCTTTTTGGAAAGAAAGAAACTGTAAAAAAAAGACAAGGGAGGGGAAGGGGAAGGATTTTGTAAGCTGCTCTGAGACTCCCTTGGGTAGTGAAGGGCGGGGTATAAATCCAATCTCTTCTAAAAAAATAGAATGGATGGTATTTACATTAGACCTATGACTGATGTTCTTGGAGGGTCACCTGTCTCGACTGCCGGGGGGGGGGGGGGGGGGGGGGAATTTCATTACAGTCTGCAATGGGAGTGGGTGAGGAAGTTGCATTCCACAGGTGGAAATCCCTTCCATCTATGGAAACATTCCAGAGGTCCAAGCCATAGAAAGCACACTACCATCTTTCATTCTGTTGCATGCGTAGAGCAGGTCTTAGCCATGTGGAAGGGAAAGAAACAGATATTTGGTTGATTGACAGGAAGAGAATATTCTGTAGTGGAAATTCTGGAGTAGGTGGTCAGATCTGAACTTCAGAAGAGGAAAAGGATAGTTATCTTGATTTCTATTATTATTCTCTTGAGTCACAACTATTTTTAATTTATTTTATTCCAGCCCAGGTTTACATTCCAGTCAGGTGCCTGAGTACATAATGTCTGTAATGGCCAATTTCTCATTAGTAATTTACCATGCTGGGCATTTATTTATTTATTTGCCAGTAAGGTGACAATGCTCCCTCATGGATCACTGCCTTGATGTGGTGAGGGGGCTTGCGTGGTTCAATGAGGCTGTGAGCTATGCCATGGAGGGCCACCCAGGATGGACAGGCCACAGCAGAGAATTCAGACCAAGTGTGATCCACTGGAGAAGGAAATGGCAACCCACTCCAATATCTTTGCCAAGAAAACCCCATGGACAGTAACAAAAGGCTACAAGATATGACGCCAGAAAATGAGCCCCTCAGGTTGGAAGGTGTCCAATATGCTACTGTGGAAGAGCAGAGGGCAAGTACAGGTAACCCCAGAAACAGTGAAGCGGCTGGGCCAAAGCCGAAAGGACGCTCAGCTGTGGATGTGTCTGATGGTGAAAGGAAAGTCCGATGATGCAACGAACAATACTATATAGGAACCTGGAATGTAAGATCTATGAATCAAGGTAAGCTTGACATGGTCAAAAATGAGATGGCAAGACTGAACATCGACATCTTGGGAGTCAGTGAACTCAGCGAAATAAATTTAACTCAGGGAATCAGTGAACTCAGTGAAATCAAATTTAACTCAGAAGACCATTATATCTACTACTGTGGCCAAGAATCCCGTAGAAAAAATGGTGTGGTCTTTATAGTCAACAAGAGAGTGTGAAAGGCCAGTAATGGGATACATTCTCAAAAATGAAAGAATGATCTCAGTCCGAATCCAAGGCAAACCATTCAACATCACAGTAATTCAAGTCTATGCCCTAACCACTGATGCAGAAGAGGCTGAAGCCTTTGATTGTGTGGATCACAACAATGGCAAGTCCTTAAAGAGATGGGAGTACCAGACCACCTCACATGTCTCTTGAGAAACCTGTATAAGGGTCAAGAAATGACAGAACAGGATATGGAACAACTGATTGGTTTAGCATAGGAAAAGGAGTACGACAAGGTTGTATATTGTCCCCTTGCTTATTTAATTTATATGCAGAGTACATCATGCAAAATGCCAGCCTGGATGATTCAGAAACCAGAATTAAGATTGCTGGGAAAAACATCAACAACCTCAGATATGCAGACGATACCACTCTAATGGCAGAAAGTGAAGAGGACCTAAAAAGCCTCTTGCTCAGCTGAAAGAGGAGAGCACAAAAATTGGCTTGAAACTCAACATCAAAAAAACTAAGATCATGGCATCCGGCCCCATGACTCCTTGGCAAATAGAAGGAGAAGTCGTGGAAGCAGTGACAGACTTCACGTTCCTGGGATCCAAGATCACTGCAGATGGTGACTGCAGCCATGAAATTTAAAGACGCCTGCTCCTTGGGAGGAAAGCGATGGCAAACCTTGGCAGCATGATAAAAAGTAGAGACATCACCCTGCCAACAAAAGTCCATATGGTCAATGCAATGGTATTCCCAGTAGTACTGTATGGTTGCGAGAGTTGGACTATAAGCAAGGCCGAGCGCCGAAGAATAGATTCTTATGAATTATGGTGCTGGAGAAGATTCTTGAGAGTCCCCTGGACTGCAAGAAGATCAAAGCAGTCAATCATAAAAGAAATCAACCCTGACTGTTCCCTGGAAGGTCAGATACTGAAGCTGAAGCTCAAATACTTCAGCCACCAAATGAGAAGGGAGCACTCACTGGAGAAGACCCTGATGCTGGGTAAGATTGAAGGTCAAAGAAGAAGGGGATGGCAAAGGATGAGATGGTTAGACAGTGTTATCGAGGCAATGAACATGAAATTAAGCAAACTCTGGTGCACAACAGAAGAAAGGAGGGCCTGGCATGATGTGGTCTATGGGGTTGCAAAGAGTTGGACTTGACTGTGCAACTGAACAACAAAAAAGGTGACAGTGAGACTACCAGAATGTGCCACACACTGCTTCATAACCATTTGGAAGCCTATCTTCTATATTACCTGGAGAATTTATTTCAAATTAATACCAGTCAGAAAACTAGGAAAACAGGAGTGTTTAAATTCTCCTTACTGAATGGGTGGATGCCCGTTCATGGGGAGGGCGGGGTAAAAATGCAATAAATAAATAAATAGATAAAATAAATGCTGCAGATAGACCAACTGCTAGATGGTTGTATGCCCACCACTGTAAATTGCCCATCGTTAAATGGTTGACTGTATTCACTCGATCTGTCATGCTGTGAAGTGAATAATGAATATGTTCATTTTCTGCATATGTTTTATCTACACAGCAAGTGAGAGACAAATGGAACCCCTTGGGGCCTTAGTGTGGGTCCTTATGCCTGTGTGATCACAGTGTAAAGCCTGGGTCAAAGAGATCTGAAGCTCTTCAGCATTATTCTCTCTCTCTTTTTTTTAAATCCCTGGAGGGATTTTTTAAATTATTTTTATAAGACTACAAAACTACAAAGAAATATAAGGGAAGGGGATTACATCTAAGGATAAAGGATAGATAACCACACTACACTAAAAACCCAAGAGGAGGAGATCATATCCGTGTTAATCGAAGTGTTATTAATAAAAGTGTTAGTACAACAATATACTTGTAGAGTTCTTTTTTGTCTCGGTTTCAATGTTAGTATGTTAGTTGTTGTGAGAGAACTTTCTGAGCATCTTCTTGTTATTTGCTTCAAAAGGCAATTTTCAGAGTCCTTCTGCCTTTACTTTGGTTTTCTATCTCTGAAATCATATGTAACTTTCCTTTCGCCTGCTCCCATTTCTACAGCAGAGTCCTCATCTGTTCCAGAGGTAGCAGAGTCACTTGATTTCGATTCTTCATCTTTGGATTCTTCCTCCAATCCCGCATCTCAAAAATTCTTTGGCTTTAAAAATAGAGTCAATCTTTTCTCTTTTGTCGTTGATTTTAAAGATGACACCCTCTGGGATCACCCACCTGTATGAAATTCCATTGGTTTAAAGAAAGGAAATTAAGTCCTTATAACGTTTCCTCTTTTGGTGAATTTCAAATGGAATGTCTTTTAAAGTTTTAATGTTTATATTCCCCATTTTCAGTGGAGTTGCTGAAGTCGCTTTTAAAATAGCATCTCTGGTCTGTCTTCTTGAGAATCTGACCACAATTTCTCCAGGCAGGCTATTTTTTTTTAATATAGTTGGAGTATGCCCTATAAGCAGTCTCCATCTCTTTTACTACTTCATCCGCTGTTGAGCCTATTGCTGGAGCAATGATCTCGCTGAGCAGCTTCCTCAGATCCTCCTTCGCCGATTCAGGAACTCTCTGGAACCTGAGAATCATGTTGGATTTTTCCATTTGTAGCTGTAACGAATGGTTTTCTTGGAAGTTTTGTTTTGCTTCAACTTCCCCCATTCTTTTCTTCATTTTCTTGTTTGTGGTGTCTATCTCTTTAATTCTCTCAGTCGTATGCTCCACCTTCGCTGTTTCTGCCAGTTGGAGCTGCTGGGATGCGAAGTTTTGATTCAGCAAAGTCAGTTGCTGGTTAATACCATCGAGTTGCTCCATCACCGGCTTGAGCATATCCACTAACATTTTCATGACGTCTCCTCCCTCTTCCGGTTTTGGGCTCTTACTACCCGCCAGTTTAGCTTTAAACTTTCTTTGCGAGGCCGCCATTTTATACGATTGTTTACAATTTCAAACCACTTCTCACAGACTCGAAAAATTGTCACCTCGATGTCAGCGCTCAAGTAAGTCTCTCAAAACAAAATTGCTGCTTATTTCCCCCCTGCCCCCTTCATTACGCTTATCTGTCTGTTCACATAAGAGGCGTCCCTCTTCGCACTCCGCTTTTCCCACGGGGGGTGGTGGTGGTGGTTCACTTTTAAAATCTTCCGTTTATTTTGAACTCACGTTCATTGTCGGTCATTTCTCTGACCTCACTCACAGTAATCGATATTCCGCTTTATCTCCAGTGCTTGTCCCAGTCGAATCAGCTTGTGCCCGAGGGCCACACAGCGGCAGGACCGTCAGGGTGGAGGGGAGCCTCAATTCTCCGGCATTTAGCCGTCAAAGAGGCTGCCCCTCAAAAGCCCTATGGCCTGGAGCCTATCACAAAGGCTCCGTGTGGGTGCTACTTGAGGTAGCACCCCTCCATACTGCTGATGTGCGAGTCACTCCCCCGAGGTCCGGGGAGAATGACCGCCATCGCTGATCCACAGACAGGAAGTTCTTCAACATTATTCTCCACTGGGCCTCCTTGGCTTTTAATTTAGTCAGGATATAAAAATGATCATCTTTGAGCTTGCTTTTTGCTGTCAAGTTGCAGTTGACTTATGGCCACCCCGTAGGGTCTTCAAGGCAAGAGATTTACAGAGGCGGTTTGTCATTGCATGCCTCTGTGTAGACATCCTGGACTTCCTTGGTGGTCTCCCATCCAAGTACTAACCATCCAAGTACTAACCTAATCACTTCTGTGATTTTATGAGATCGGGCTATTCTGGGCTCTCTTGGTCAGCAACTATTAGGATCAATTAGTCTAATATAAAGGTAGCACATTTAAAATCTTCCACAGATGTGGTTATAAACCATTAGCATTGCTGTGCTCCCAGGAACCTATGGGGGATTTCTGCTCTCAGCGAGCTACAACATATGTTCATGGCCTCAATTAACAGCATCGTTGTTTTGTATACTCTGAGTCACAACAGTTTTACCATTTCTGCACTTAACCCATCATTGGAAGGAAATAAGCTCACTCACCCAGCATCACAGTTTTCTGCGTTAGCTGTTAGTGCATTAACTCACTAGGTAATGGGATCATCATTTATATGCATGTGCCTTTGGAATCAATTTTGTTTTCTTGACAGTTCATCAAGCATTCAAGCCTGGATGCCAGCAGAAATGTGTGACTCTAGGCACAGCTCTAACAGCTGACTGGAGAAAATGTGTTTGACTTTTTTATTTTTAAAAATAGCACGAGCATGCGTTTTTGTAGAAAATTAGACAGAAAATTCCACTGTGATAGAATGCATTTATTTAAAATATTTATATCTTGCATTCTCCGATCTCCATAAATAATAATATACCCCAAATGGATTTCATAGAGCTAAATTCCTGGATAGCCCATACTCGGCCAGTCTCTTTAGACCTTGGAGGCTAAGCAGGGTCAGCCCTGGTTAGTATTTGGACGGGAGACCTCCAAGGAATTCTAGGGCTGCTATGCAGAGGCAGGCAATGGCAAACCAGCTCTGAATGTCACTTGCCTCGAAAACCCCACAGGTCTGCCTTAGGTCAGCTGTGACTTGAGGGCAAACAGAAAATTAGCTCTTGCTCTGACCTGGATGCCCCCAATAAAAGGCTAGCCCAATCTCATCAGATCTTGGAAGCTAAGCAGGGTTGGCTCTGGTTAGTATTTGGATGGGGGATATAGAGGCAGGCAATGGCAAACTGCCTCTGAACAGCTCTTCCCTTGAAAACCCTATGGGGCCACCATAAGTCAGCTGTGACTAGACAGCACTTTGTACAGCCACCAGAGCGAAGTATAATAATACTAACTAGCCTATATCCAAAGATCTGCAGACTTTACAGAGCGAGACTTTCCCACTTCCCCTTCTGCTGCACCCTTTGGGTCCCCTCTCCTTGAAAATTTATTCCTGGGGATCAGTGGACCCTCAGGAAGAGCATAAAGGTCTGTAGTGGGAAGGAAGAACCAGCAGAATGTCCCTTCCTGTCTTCCACAAACAGAAATGCCAGTCTGTTGGAGTAACTGCCTGTTTGCCTTTTGGCTTTTGAACAAAGGCCTGCCTGTTTGCCAGGGCTTTTGAGTGGGTTTGAATGTAGGCTTCTTTTGGGGGGGGGGGGGTTGGGGTTTGCTATTTTGTTTTTGGTTTTAGCTGAATTCTTTAAACTATTACTGTATGCTGCCTTGAGTAAACGTGAAATATGTTTTAATATATAAAATAAATAACTATTATGCCACTTTTCTACCCAAATGTGATTTACAAGCAATTTAAAAGGTTAATGATAATCGTAACATTTCACAAGTACAATAAAAACCAAAGAGTAAAAATCACAGGACTCAACTGACAGTGCCCTCACGCCAATTAGTCATTTACAGTGCAATCGTAAACAGAGTTGTTTCCTTCTAAGTCTATTGAAGTAACTCTGCTCATTTTGATGCTGTCAATCACTCAAAGGCCTTCGGGAACTGAAAAGTTTTCAGAGTTCTCAGGAGAGCTATAGAGACGGAGGGAGTTTCATGGCTTGGAGGCAGCAACTGAAAAGGCCCTCACACCGATTGCTGCCAAATGGAGCTTGGAGACACAGATTCCCTCAGTAAAGTCTTGCCTGCTTGAAACCTCCAGGACAACAGCATAATTAATCTGGGCAGGGCCTTCTGGTGGTGTAAATCCTACAAAAAAGAAGAGCTGGTTTTATATTCCACTTTTCTCTACCCTAAGGAGTCTCAAAGCAGCTTACAACTGCCTTCCTTTTGTCTCCCCACAACATTCACCTTGTTGAGATAATTGATTATCATATGGCACTGTGTGTAGTATAGCCAGGAGATTAGAAGATTATCTGGCAGCCTGAAACTCTACCTCATTTTGTGGTGAGCTAGGTTTATTTTGTGGGCTGAGACAGCTGTGACTGACCCCAGGTCACCCAGCTGGCTTCATGTGGAGGAGTGGGGAATTGAACCCAGTTCTCCAGATTAGAGTCCGCCACTCTTGGCTCCCACCTTGTGAGGTAGGTGGGTCTGAGAGAGTTCTGAGAGCACTGTGACTGGCCCAAGGCCACCCAGCAGGATTCATGTGGAGGAGTGGGGAATCAAATCTCCAGATTAGACTCCACCTCTCTTAACCACTACAGCATGCTGGCTATTAATGAGAAAGCTAAACAACTGCCCACACATGGGCATTCTGTGTTATCACCCCCACCTTGTGGAATGGCCTGCCTAAGAAGTTCAAGAAGGTCCCATGCCTCTGTCTTTCTGTGAACTATGTAAAGAAGAATTGTTCACAAGGGCATTTCTATTTAGGTATTAATGTTCAGGAAGGTGTTTTTTTACAAACAAAAATGAGACTGGGGACTAGACTACTATGTATAATATGCAATATCTGTTTGCTGTATGTAATATCCTCCTCCTCTGCATTGTTTTCTACTTATGTAATACCATTTTCTGCATTTTTAAACTTATCATGGCTAATATTTTTTCCTTTGTTTCAAATCTCTGTAATTGACCTTGAATTTCAGTGAGACAGCCAGACTGTAAATACAACCATAATGAAATTACCATAATGAAAAGTGAACTCTTCTTAACACCATCAACATATAGAAATAAAAATAAATAAAAGTAGCAAAATAAGAGATTTTTTTAAAAACCGAATGCAATATTTAAAGCAATAGTGATAAACATCATAAAGCGGTGAACCATGCAGGGTCCCAACCATTCAGCAGAGAATTCTAGGGATTTCCAAAATATAAACACCAGGTTGCTACATATTATTACTATTTATTTATTATGCTACATTTATGAATTGCCCAATCCCTACTATTGTAGGGTTCTGGGCAACATACAACACAGTAAAAACATTAAAACTATTAAATAAATACAAATAAGCTAAGACCATTGTATGGCACAAAACAGGTGAATCACAGATGTACCTCCATTCACATATTGTGAAGCATGAGCATGCTTTCATCATGCCAACAATCTAGCATGTGATGTAGCCACATGCATACATGATTACCCACTCCGTTCTATGCACAAATAAGGCTTCATCACTGGTTACGTTGAAATTATATTGAGAACATCTGATCTTTTTTTTTTCAAATGTTTTTATTGTATCCCAATATTGTTATTCCATTACAGTTTAGTTCCAACTTTTTGATACTTTTACCCCTCTGTTTTTTCCCTCCCCCCTAAGGTGGCCACCATCATGTTATTCAAATTACATTTTCAACCATGAGCACATTCTTTCCAACTTTTCAAATATACCCCTGTTGGCTTCCCCTTTATAAACCCATTTAAAGTATACCGACCATTTCTTTTTTATCTCCTTCATTTTTACAGTCCATGTCTTATCTTGCTTTAAGCATTCCAATATGTCCGATTGTATATATTCATATAAATATTCGTTCCATTTTTCTAAAGTCCATTTTGAGTTCTCCTTCCAACCATATGCAATTACTGCATGCGCTGCTAATAACATTACTTTGAAAATATCCTGATTTTGTTTCTCAATTCTATGGTTTCCCAATACACCCATAAATAATAAATCTACATCTATAACCAGGTTCACTTTACATAGCACTGCTATTTTCCCCCGTATCTTTTCCCAAAAATCTATCACTTTTGGGCATTCCCACCATAAGTGAGAATACCACCCTTCTTTTGCATTACAGTGCGAGAACATCTGATCATTCACCTTCTTCCTCCATTTGAACAGAGGAACCATTCAGACAAGGTAGGAAACTGACCAATAATGTTAGCAGTCAGATCCATCTTCCCGCAGAGGGGCAGTTTAGCGCACAGCGAGAAAGGAAGAACACCTCTCATACAAATATCACCTCAAAATATATATACTGTCTGGCCCTATGTGACACAAAATGGACTCCAGCCAGAGACAAGCCAGACTCAAGCGTGGGAAAATATTTCTTCTTTTGGAAGGTGAATCAGCGGCTGGCTAGCTAACAATCCTCTCCCCACCCTAAGGAGATGCATAATTAAGGACAATAGGTTTCCCAATGACTTCATCTTGTTCTAATCCCATCAACTCCAGCCTCACTTCCCCCCTTACCCATTTATCCTAATTATGCAAACATTAACCCTATTCTTCAAACCTGGTAGTTTTCCCATCCAGCAATCATATGGTCAATAAGAGATATTTACATCTTTGGTCCATCTCAGGAAGAACCCATCAAAGTTCTTCCAAAGCATTATCCATCACTGGAAAGCCAATCAGATTATTGTTTTTGGGGCAAACACATCAGCATGACCCTAGGGAACATTTTTCCTATATCAAGTGCATCTAGCCAGCAGGCAGTGTGTGGGTCTTGGATCCTCCATACACCCCCACTTGCATGTGGGCCTCCTTATCTCCATGAAACACTGGCTGTTTTGCTGCTGTCTCTGTGGACCTCGCTCTTCAAGATTTGTAATTATTGCCTTCACTGAATCACTTTCTTCCCCTCTTCCCTTTATTTCCTCTTAGCTAGCTTGTGTGTGCTTCAAGTGTGTTTTTGTTTGTGTGTATTTTGCTCTTCGCTATTTCTTTTAATAAAAAGTCTTACCGGTTGAACATCAGCTTGGTTTATTTATGAGCATTCTCTAAGGGAAAAATCCCCGTAAATATTGGTGGAAATCCCAGTTACCCGCCTTTCACTTTGTCTCTTTAAAGCTAATTCCCCCAATTAAATAGGAGACTGCCTCACTGAGAATGTGCACAGTGGTAGAATCTATGTATGTACATTCAGTCTTTAGTCATCCAAGTAGGAGGAAGGTCTATGAAATCTGGACACTGCATGAATACAGCTTCATTACAAATTATAAGGAAACAACAACAAGGACCCAGCAACCCTAGAGAGTAGACCAAGACAAAAAAGTTGCCGTACAAGTTCAATATACTTATGCAAAGTATGGATAATTTAATACATATTCTTTTTGTTTCAGTAGCTGCACATCCAGAGACCGAAGTCCCACCGACGAACTTGCTCGAGATTTTAGCTGTTCGTTTCGACCAAAGTCTTTGTAAGTTCTTAAAGGCCTGTAGGTCTTCCAACCGGACATCACAAATGCGGCAGGTGTTCTGCGTGTTCTTTGATGATTGAAACTAACATTCTGGATTTCCCTGAGCTAAATTTAAAAAAACCCATCACTCATTTCTCTTCATGTTGTACCAAGTCTGTCGTGTACCTGATTATCTGTGCTTGTCAGAAAAAATATGTTGGTCAAACATCTAGATCATTAAGAACTCGCATTTTAGAGCATAAATCTAAAATTAAACATCGTTGTCTCACAGCCCCAATGGTCCAGCACTTCACGGAATCAAATCATAGTTCTAGTGATTTTAAATGCCTAGTTCTGGAAATAGTGAAAAATAAACCTTATAACATCATGGACTTAAGGAAAATACTGTTACAACGAGAAGCGTGGTGGACTTTTAGATTAGGGACAGAGCAGCCCACTGGTCTTAATGCAGCTATGGATTTATCCTGTTTTCTAGGTGAATAGAATTGTTTGCACAGTACCTTATGCTTGGTTAAACCTGAACTTTCTTAATGCTCTTGTTAGCTAAGAACATTTGCAATAGCAGCAGAGGCACTGTTGCTTCAATGATATGTTGGCCTCCTTGAAGGAGATATCATGTGATGTTGGATCTTACTTAATGTAACTTAATGTAATGTATAATATATAATGTATATGTATATATCTGATGCTCTCTTTAGCTAAGAACACTTGTAGTAGCAGCAGAGGCACTGTTGCTCCAATGATATGTTGGCCTCCTTGAAGGAGATATCATGTGATGTTGGATCTTACTTAAACAGTCAGTTGTGTGTGTATGACTAAGATTTGTTATCAGAAAACTCTAATACCAGTGGGGAGCTGTGTTCAGCCACTTGTGGTAAGAAGCCAAATGAATGTTGTAGTAATAATTGATCTATTTGTGTTATAGCCACTGTTGTACTATGAGAAATAATGTAATATGAGAAATTGTATATTTTTGTAATCACAGAATTTATAACATTTTGTATTGTAGAATTGACTTTGTGAACAGAAAGAATGACTACAAACTGTATGTAAACAATTTTTTATTGGGAAAGGGTGTTGCTGTTACTCTAGAAGTATTTTCCCTTAGTCATTTGTAATTTATATCTTTAATAGGAGATGTGACAAAGACTTTGGTCGAAACGAACAGCTAAAATCTCGAGCAAGTTCGTCGGTGGGACTTCGGTCTCTGGATGTGCAGCTACTGAAACAAAAAGAATATGTATTAAATTATCCATACTTTGCATAAGTATATTGAACTTGTACGGCAACTTTTTTGTCTTGGTCATCACAAATTATGACATCTACAAGGTAGAGAGGGTTACATCCATTGCCAGCCTATTGCCCAATTCTGAATGCTGGGTTTCTGGAGTTTTAACCATGCAATATGGCTCCTAGAAATAACCAGTCTCTACCATTTCCCCCATAATGCATTATGGTTTTTTTTTCATATTGTTCCACTGAAACAATTCTGGCAAGAATTATTCTCAACCATCTCATGTCTTAGTAAATTGGAGCACGAAAAATAGTATGGCTAATCAAAGAATTTGTCACATTAGCTGCTCATAAACTGCTCTTGGATACTAAACAGAGCCGCACAGATGGCTGAGGAAGCTTGACAATGAGATGGAGAAAGTAATTAAGAGCTGCAGAGACCTGTGAGGCGGTCGTGAATCAGCAATAATAGAGTGGTATGACCGATTGGCAAATTATCATCAAGACTTTGGCCATTCTTGGTTAGAACAAAGGGCCAGATCCAACAACGCTTGTTTGTTTGTTTGTTTGTTTATTATTTTGAAAACTTAATATCCCACTTTTGATTCAACATCAATTTGTATCCAAGGTGGCTTTCCAAATCCCCATCAACAAAGCCAATTATAAAACCTATAATTTAAATAGCATTTAAAATTTGCAATGAACATGGACAAGCAGCAGCATTAAAATATCTAGCATATCACCAAGCACTAAAAACAGTCCATCAATTCAGAGCTACTATGTGTTACAGCTTTGCAAAATGACCTCTTAATTCGATGTCAGAAATTAAAGGTCTGGATGTGCATCCTGTAAGAGATGGTTCCAAAGGCTGAATACATTCCAGAGTTCCACACGAGGCACTGGAGTACTGGTATTAGAAAGGCATTAGAGAACTGCAATATCAGCCTGGTGGGGTGAGGTGGACAATCTCTGAAAATGTAATTAAAACCAGAGTGGTGTAGTGGTTAAGAGTGGCAGACTCTAATGTGGAGAAGTGGGTTTGATTCTCCACTCCTCCACATTAAACCTGCTGGGTAACCTTGGGCCAGTCACAGTTGTGGGGAAGGGAAGGGAAGAAGATCGTAAGTTGCTTTGAGATTCATTAAGGTAGAGAAGGACAAAGTTGTATGACGGCAATCTCTGAAGAAAACCTGGAAACTTCAATTGGTTCAAAATACAGGGCCAGTTTTATTAATTAGATTTTTAGAAAAGCAGGATATAAAACCCAACTCTCCTTCTTCATATCTGAAGGATTGCTTCTCCCTATACAAACCAGTGCGCCAACTCTATCTGTCAGGTCCATTCCTCCTAGATGTCCCCAGTCACAGAGAGGTTAAGATCATGGTGGTCTGTTCTAAAGTCTTCTCAGTGGTGGCCCTAATTATGCACAACAGGTTGTCTTTAAACTATCCTCACTCTTTCTGCTTTTCATAGCAGGACATGTTTAGAAGAGCCTTGGGGAAGCTTTATTGTGATGATGTTATTTTGACTTTGTGTCATAGAGTTTTAGATTTTTGGAAGGTTGGACTAGAACCAATGGGTTGAAATTAAATCAGAAGAGTTTTCAGCTAAATATTAGGAAGAACTTCCTGACAGAGCAGTTCCTCAGTGGAACAGGCTCCTCAGGAGGTGGTGGGCTCTCCTTCTTTGGAGGTTTTCAAACAGATGACCATCTGTCAGCAATGCTGATTCTGTGAACTTAAGCAGAGGGCAGGAAGGGTTGCCTCAGTGCTTAGTTCTTGGTGGCCCTTCTTACATGCCCAGGGAACTGCTGATCACCACTTTGGGGTCAGGAAGTAATTTTTCTCCAGGCCAGTTTGGCTGGAGATCCTGGAGGTTTTTTGTCATCTTCTGGGCATGAAACAGTGGTCACTGGGGGTGTGGGAGGGAGGTATTTGTGAATTTCCTGCATTGTGCAGGGGGTTGGACTAGATGATCCTGGAGGTCCCTTCCAACTCTATGATTCTATGAGTCTAGCTTTTGCTGTGTGGATATGTGTTGTTAATGAAATTGTTTTGGTATCTCTCATGATCTTGTCAGATCTCAGAAGCTAAGCAGGGTCAGCCTTGGTTAGTGTTTGGATGGGAGGCCACCGAGGAATATCAGGGTCACTATGCAGTGGCAGATTCCCCACCTCTGAACATCTCTTCCCTTGAAAACCCTATGGGGTCACCATAAGTCTGCTGCGACTTGAGGATAAAAAACAAACAAACCCAAAAGAAAACTCTTTTTGAGTCTATTTAAAGATAGGTGGCCTATATATGTTTAAAAAACGAGTGGAAGACAGTTTTTTTCACTTTCCTAGCCTAGGATGTTGTTTTGGCTGCTGTGGCAAAAACTTCAGCTTGGGCCACAGCAATCAGTGTTGTTGCCATAGGATTGAGCTGCAATATGCATAATGTTCTGCTCTATAGTGGCTCGTTACTTCTGTTGGGTATCTGGAAGCAATTTTTCACAGAAATGTCATACAATATATTTGCATCTGTAAAACTGGTGCTTCTACAGAACAGTTGGACTGGGACTTATAAACAGCTGGTAAGTTTTACAGAAACTGAAAGAGACAGGGCCAATGCTCCTTGATGATTTATTGGCCTAGCTTCCCTCCTGCTGTAGAATGGATGGGTCATAGAGTTCATGCTGGTTGTTTAGTACTCAGAGAGCATATTTCTGGAGTTTGCTGAAAACTCTTGGTTTTGTGTGTTGCAGCCATGAAAAAGCAGGCCGACAGACCAAAATACCAGAATAACAAACCTTATGACACCTATGAAACATCAAAAGTATAAACACATTCCTATTTTGGATTTTTTTTTAAAGGGTAGAAACTTAGGTGAGGAAATTTTAGGGATGTTTCTTTTTATATCATATTTAATGCTTGAACATTCCCCCAATGTGTGGATTAAAAAGTACACAAGAGGGGATATCCAGGGATGGTGGGGGGTTGAGAAATATAAACATCCTAAAAGGAAAAAAGGTGAAGGAAAAAAAGGTTGAGGGAAGGGAAAAAGAGGAGGCGATTGAAGAGTGTTGGGGGGGGGGGTTGAGCAAGAGGGAAGGAAGTGGGAATTTTCCCTCCCCATTTGTTCTTTTATTAGTCAAGTTTCATATCACTGATTTTTCATGTTTAGTAGATTTATTTATATTGTGCACTATACAGCTATTATCTCCCTTATAAGTAAAAGTGGAATGGTGGTGGCACTTCTCTAGAACATTCCACACACTCCAAAATCAGTTCGCTCTCTGATCTGTCATTCAGAGGGTCTCCCTATCCACTGGCTGCTTTGCCTGAGTCCTGCCTCCAACATTCTAAACATTTTGCTGTTCCTCTCCCCCCCCCCCATAGCCAGTCAGAACCTCATAGGTTGCCTTATTGTACAGTGGGTGTGGCTACAATAGCCGGGAGTGTTTAAATATCGACAAGCCAGTGTATTTATTTGAATGGGTTCTGGCTGGCGATTGTTGTACCGTACCGGAGAAGTAACTGAGCTGAAGAATAAACCGCATTCTTGCTGAATCACTCTCCGACTCTTTGTTAAGTGCACGACTTAACAATTGGCGACGAGGATGGGATTCTAGTGCGGGTAGGCAGCCCCGCTAGAACGGACCCCATGTCGGACAACGAGGAGATCGCCGAGGCCGGCCAGCCACA
>NW_015174864.1:69804-70022 GCF_001447785.1 Gekko japonicus | reverse complement strand
GACCCATTGCTAGTGGTGGAAGTGCTCCTGACTCTGAGGTCCCAGAGTCGTACAATACTCCCCAGAATGAAAGGTGCCCTGAACCTGTACAGCTACGCAGGTCTCAGAGATCGCGCAGAGCGCCATTGTACCTAAGCGATTATGATTGTACATAGTGTTTTTGCTTAGGGGGGAGGGATTTGTTATGTATTAAAGTGTGTATAGAACTGCTATGTGAA
>NW_015174864.1:66794-69395 GCF_001447785.1 Gekko japonicus | reverse complement strand
CTCTTCTGAGGTAAAATGTGTCCAATCTCCAGGTGAGGCCTGGAGATCACTCGGAATTACAACTGCTTTCCAGATGGCAGAGATCAGTTCCCCTGGAGAAAATGGTGGGCTCTGTATCCTTATATGCTGCTGAGGTGGCCCCCGTATGACAGCCAATGTGACGTAGCAGTCAGGGCTCCAGAGCACAGGAGAGGCTGCAGGTGTGTGGGGGGTGGAAAGCTGAAGAGTGAGTGGGAAATAAAGGTAGGTTGATGATTGGCTGGGAAGGAGATAGGGTTGCCAACTCCAGGTGGAAAATTCCTGGAGATGTGAGGGATGGAGCCTGGAGAGGGTGAGTTTTCAGGAGGCGTGGGACCTTGGACAGATACAAAGCCATAGACTCCACCCTCCAAACCAACTATTCCCTTCTGGGGAACCATCGTTGCCAATCTCCAAGTGAGGGCTGGAGATCACTCAAAATTACAACTGTTCTTTAGTGCGCGGACTCTAATCTGGGAGAACTGGGTTTGATTCCCCACTCCTCCACTTGCACCTGGATGGATGACCTTGGGCAAGTCATAGTTCTGATAAGAGCTGTTCTGGAAAAAGAGCAGTTTCTTTCAAGAGCTCTCTCAGCCCCACCTACCTCACAGGGTGTCTGTTGTGGGGAGGGGAAGGGAAAGGAGTTTGTAAGCCGCTCTGAGACACCTTTGGGTAGTGAAGGGCGGGGTATAAATCCAATCTCTTCTTCTCTTCTCTTCTTCTTCTTCTTCATACGGCTTCCTGTAACAGAACAGAACTGACTGTTAATGTGTCAGCATTTTAACAAACTGGGGCCTGCGAGGAGTCATGGTTGGGGATGCAGTATACTGAGGATCTTTCCAAATAAGTATATTTTCTTCAGAAAGGGGACGGAGGCCCATCAGAGTCCTTTATATCAGTTTGCCTGAATTCAGCCTGTAGAGAAAAAGAAATATAGAAAGGAAATCAGAAATAAAATATGGCTGGGATCTGCTTCTGGTTCTGGTACTCTGGGAAATATTTGGAGCTGGCATCTTAAGGCTCCCAGGTCTGTTTTTCTTCAATTTTACAAATTTTCCAGGTAATGGAAGGGGGGTGTTGGAAAGCAGCTCTTCCAAGCAACGGGATCAGATGTTACGGAGAGCATTTCTGTACAGAAAATAAATAAATATGATGCTAAATATTGTTCTTGTCAGTCTCATAAAGAACCACACACACACACGCACACACAGAGAGACACTGGAACAAGAGATGTTAGGAAAGTAAACTAGTAGGAAAGTAAACTAGTATCTCAAGTTAAAACAAGCAGAAGAAGATTCCACAAAAACACCTACAATGAAGCTCATGCTACAACAAAGTTCATATTTGTGTTTGATTCTTCTTACCAGGGATGAGAAGGAACAGGAACAGCAGTGATCAAGGGCTGTTGGTTCTGTTGGGCCTCCCACACTGGCCCTGAATTCTGCTGAGATTCACTGTGTTGACATTGGCTATGCTGGGCTTGCAATTATAACCCTTGTGTAAATTGGTTCTGCTGGGATCCTCTGATTTGAGATTTTTTGTGTCAAGCTTGTTGGTTCAGTCTGCAGTTTAAGACTTTTGGCCACTTGTTGCTCTTGTGTGTTTGGCTATTGGTTTCTTTGGATATCTTCCCCATAGGAAACAGTAGAGACAACTAGGATTGCTGCGGGCAACTTGTTCAGGGTCCTATAGCACTGGACCCTGTGGCACAATTGGCTTGAAACTTGGAGGGCCTTTAGTCAACAGTCAGCACTATGTGTGTCTCCTGCAATTTTGATATAATTTGGTTGGAAAAACAGTCACTCCATTCCTCTCCCACCCTCAAAGTCCCCCATAGATTCTGAATAATTCTGGAATCCTGAAACAAACCTGAACCCAAATCCTGAAACAATATCCAGGGACCCAGATACTCCTGAGTCCAGAATACTACTATTTAGGTACTTTCCAAAATCTGAATCTGAAAAAAGTCAGTTTTAAAGGTGCCCAACCCTACTCATCCTCCTTTCCCCCTTTAATTGATACAGCCCCTCCTCACAATGTTCTGTCTCTTCCAGAGCATTTCTCATCCCTAAGTGTTTTAGAGTGTGTGTGTGTGTGTGTGTGTGTTGTTGTTTTCTGGTTAATTTACATGGTCATATTTTTATGTATACCCAGGGAAGAGGGAGGGGCATCCCATTCCCCTGCCTTTGCTTCCTCCCCCCTCTGCATCACCCTTCCTTTCATACACACACCCACTCACCAGCCTGTTCCAGTGGTGGCTGGCCAGTGGGGAGCAGTGCTGACTCTCACCCCCCTTGAAGTTGGCAGTGTTGCCAACTTAGCAAGGGAACAGTGATGTCTCCAGCATGTTCCACCCACCTGCAGCATTGCCAGCATGTGGGAGACAGCGATAAGTCCCAAAGGCTGCCACCTGCCCGTGGCATTGCCAGCTCATGGGGATCAGTGATGACTTCTGCATCCCCCTGTCTGCCTGGCAGTGTGAGCAGGGCAGCAAGGCAGCAGTGATTACTCCTGCACACACCCATCCATCCACATGCAGTGGGTGCAAATGAATGGGGGACGTTGACTCCTGTGCCCACA
>NW_015174864.1:52156-66749 GCF_001447785.1 Gekko japonicus | reverse complement strand
TGCCAGCTACAGTGGCTCCTCCTCTCTGCTCCACCAGGCAGTAGTATCAACAGAGATATGTTGTCTGCACTTGTACAGACAACACTCCTCAGTTTGGGAGGTTTAACTCTCACCTTCCATATTTCCAGTCTTCCGATTTTTCTGCAAACCTGGGAACTCTCCCAAGTTTGAAGAAAACTCTCCCTTCTGTCAGTGTGGCCCCAGTCTGCAGGTATAAGGATCCGCGGATGGGGGTCACACTTGACTATTAGAATACATTATGATGTCTTAACAGGTTTGTCTATACAACTCACGAGCTTTCAGACAAGACAAAATTTTGGACCAGGTTTTTAAAATAAATATAACTCAGTGGAATCTGGTCCATGGGGTCGCGAAGAGTCAGACTCGACTGTGCGACTGAACAACAACAAACTCAGCCCCCCAATCTAAACAGAAAACTAACAAAATCAATGGCAAAATCAAGTCATTGAACTTAAATGAGTTAAAAACAATCAAAGGCTATTAGATATTACTGGGCTTTACAAGGGATCATTGGTTGGGGGATAATTTGAAAATCCCTTTCAGAAGTCTCCCCCCCTCCAATATTCTCTAAACCCTGAGAGCCCTGAGTTGGCTGGTTTTTTCCTCTCACCCCCCCCCTCCACCTCCGTATTCTGTCCGTTTCTGAGCACCCTCCTCACACATATCTTGGAGTCTCCTGTGTAGGCAGGGTGGGTCTGGTTTTGCTGCTTTCATTATTTGCACTGGGATGGGCAGCCAGCTTACTATTGGAACACAGTGGAAATGATATTTGTTTAAAAAAGAAAAGTTCCTTTCAAAAATTAATCCAGTGGAATTGTAGCCAGTGATCCATGGGAACATTCCCATTGTATTTCTGCTAAAGATGTAAGTAGGCTCAAGGCTGTCCATACGCCACAAAGAAAAATTGTTAAAATGGTGGAAGTCATTTCTAGCTGACACATAATGATACCAAGGAATGGGTCAGAAAACCAAATTAATGTTTTGTTGTCCTGAAAGATACTTTCTCAACCTACTTCTGCACTTGCTGTCTAGTTTTGGCCCTATGAATCACCTTAAGGAATCGATTTCAGTATGCCATGTGCCACAGGAAAATGAAAAACTCTCTGCAGTTGGGGTTGCAGAGTGCAATGTTCAGACAGGCAATAGGGGCTGGAAATGGAGAAGTGAGTAAATTACATGTCTCTAGAACTGGAGAGATCCTTAAAAATATGGATCTGAAGTGCTACATATTATAAAACTGTTGATAACGCTGAAAAACCTCTTCACCCAGGATTCCCTTCTGTCAGCTGTTCATTCTGTTTATCCAAACAGCTAGAAACTCCCTAAATCCCAAATGTGACTATGACAGAGATAAGGGGAAAGAATACACACACACACACACACACACACACACACACAGAGAGGGAGAGAGAGAGAGAGAGAGAGAGAGAGAGAGAGAGAGAGAGAGAGCGAGCAACAGAGGAGTCAGTGAGAGTGATTACTAGCCCAGAAGACTGATTTAAACAGGTAGGCTTCACAATGGTTCTAAAAGATGCTCAGACTTGGACTCTGGCAAGTCTGCCTTGATAGGGTTTTCCATAAGAGTTTGGGACAGTGAACCCAGTTCTCTTCTCCTTCATTCCATCCTCAAAACAACCCCCTGATACTGGCTCAAGGAAAAGCCCAGTAAGTTTCATAGTGTTATGTACTAGGTCTGGAACATTCCAGGACTATCTACCAGAGATTGACTGAGCTTGGAGATCTAGAACAATAGCCCACCAGGACTCTGGAGGTGACCAATGAGGAACTAATGTTATGTAAATAGCCTATCATTGGGAGTTCGGTGTGTTTGGGTGTGGTTTTTGCATGCTATTTAAACAGGACTGTTGCCCTGAGGTTTTAGTCTTGTTCCTGAAATCACTTAATAAAGTAGAGCTGTTCATTGCAATGTGTCTTGAACCCAGTATTTAATACATAGCAAGCAAGGATTTGAACCTACATCTCCTGAGGCATAGTCCAACCCTATTAAGTACAACAGGCATGCTTAAGAAGGCACCACCAATGTGTTTCAGATCCACAGAGCAAATGGGCTGATGGGGATGTTAAGTATCACGAAGAGGAGCCACACAGAAGGTAAATGACCAGCAAGAACTTTATTTTGACCACAAAAATACACCAGGAGGCAATGTTGAACTAAACTGGTTGCTTTTGTTGTTGTTCAGTCGCACAGTCGAGTCCGACTCTTCGCGGCCCCATGGACCAGCACCCGCCAGGCCTTCCTGTCCTCCACCATCCTCCGAAGTCCACTCAACCTCATGCCCGCTGCATCTATGACACTATCCAACCATCTCATCCTTTGCCGTCCTCGTCTTCTTTGACCTTTACTCCTTCCCAGCATCAGGGTTTTCTCCAGTGAGTGCTCCCTTCTCATTTGGTGGCCAAAGTATTTGAGCTTCAGTTTCATTATCTGGCCTTCCAGGGAACAGTCAGGGTTGATTTCTTTTAGGATTGACTGATTTGATCTTCTCAAGAGTCTTCTCCAGCACCATAGTTCAAAATAATCTATTCTTCGGCGCTCGGCCAAAAATGAATTGTAACTGGAAAGTGAAATGGGTCTTGCAAGGCTGCTTTCATACATGTTGGATAATGGACTTTCAATGCAGTTTAGCAATTATTTGCAACTGGATTACCTGTTTCACACAGAAAAACAGCCACCATTGCCATGTGGAGCAGACAAAGGGCTGGCAGCCTGGAGAAAGACTCCAAGTAATGGGAATCTTTTAGAACACTGTATTTCCTAAGTTAAAGAGCTTGCCTTAGAATTATACCAGCTAGGGCATGTTTAGAATAAAGGACAAGGGAACTGAGTGTTTTTGTATTCTTTGGAAAGTATGCATGGTATTCTTTCTTTTCTATTCTTTGCTCAATCTGTTGCTGTGCAGAGAGTATATAAGCGGACCTTTTACTTTAAATGAATTCTTTACTATTTTAAATGCTAGTAGTTGTTTTCCATGCCACATAGACCTCCACCGCTTGAACATACTGTTTAAAACAGGCACCATGGGAACGGAAGCTTTCAGTTGATAAATCATTATTTCCCCAGGAGTGCACAAGTATGGTAAAAGGCCATTGTAATAACCAGTCACTGGGTAGGGCAGTGGGAGATGCAGGCACTAGGTGGAGCCTTAAAAAGACAATGTGTCAAGGGAAGCTGTGAGTGCTGGCCCTCTTTGTGGGTAATTCCTAAGACAACCAGTTGGTGGTAGCATACAATGAAAGTGAGAGAGAAGCCCCTCTTGAGGGTCCGGAAGTGAAGCTGAGAGAACAGGCCCTCTTGGCACGTAATTCCTAAAATGGCCAGTTGATGGCAGCATATCAAAGAAAGAGTGAGGTAGAAACACCTCTGAGGTTTGGGAGAACCCAAAGAGCATCACCAAGCAAAGACCCAGGACAGTCACTTGGTGCGTAGACACATCAGAAGGCCAAACGGAGGGGTGCTCATGGGTCAGCAGGGCTGTTGCCACAGCTGTCATCAGTGTCACAGTTCAGTGCCAAAAGCAAACAGAAAAACTGCAGATATGTTTGTGGCTTTCCTATTTGCTTCCAAGAGACAGGTGAGGCTAATGCAATATTTTGAAGCAGGGACCCTGGGAAGCCAACCTTTCACCGATTTGAGAGTCTATCAGTGAAATGGATAATCTTCTTCTTGAAGTTGATGTGATTTTTCTATTAAAAACATCTATTTTTTTTAGTGTCATCCTTGCATGGCAGCTGATCCATGCGGCTGCGTTCTTTTCATACTCATTCTTCACCAGCAAGGTCACTTCATAGCTCAGTGAACCATCCTGGCTCAACGGAGGGGGAAAAATGTTTGTGCTAAGAAGAGATCTTGTCTAGTCCAGTGGTCAAAGAGCTGATTGGATCTGTTTAGATGCCTGTCCTGGTGCATTACAGTGATTCTACAATTTGATGTTTTCACACTGCCAAGCTCCACATCTTAAAGAGCCAAGCAACACACAAGGCTGCTGGGTAGAGGAAACTGGGGGTGGGGGAGAGATGATGTATCTTTGGAGAGAAAGGAGGCATTCTGACTCATGATTTAGCCATTATTGTATTTTGTGAGATTAAGGTAGCAATTCTGTGAATCATTATTTGGAACTAAGACACACTGAACTCAGGAAGTCTTGTATCCTGGAAAATTGTGTAGGGAACAGGGCTGTTACAGTGAAACCCTACGCATGGTGCCAGCATTTGAGATTATGACTATTCCAACTGCCCAGGGAATGGTCTAAACTTCAGAAGAACAGTTACGGCATTTATACATAAAATGTGAATCCTTTGTATGTACAATATACAATGTCAGTCTTTTTGATGCACACAATGTTGAAAGATATATGCAGAATATGGTAAAAAAGAATCGTGGGCTCGGTTCATACAAGTGAGAAACAAGACAGAAAGGAGGATTTTTGAACTGGAATAGCAGGGCTGAGAAACTGCAAATCAGCCTTCTCTCTAGCCTTAGATGTGAGCCTGTCTTTGATCTCCATCCTATGCACCAATATTCCTCTCTTTCTAGCAGGAAGCCATGCAATAGGTAGGTCTGTTCTGAAATGCTTTCAGTTTTTGGAGGGCATGAGCCCCCTGTCAAGGAAGTCCAGGGTTGTGATCAGGGCCGGCCCCAGCTTATTTTGCACCCTAGGTGAGGATCCCTTCCCCCTCCCCCGTGCGCCCAACATTTTTCAAAAATAAATGCATTTTAGGAAGAATGAAAAACACAAATAATCAAGAAACTCCCAGAGTATGGGGCCGGGTGCCGTTTGACACCTCTAAGGGCCAGCCCGCTCTAGGCTATCACCTAGTTTGCCTAGTGAGTGAGCCGGCCCTGCCTGCATGTGCTTTGTGCCATTTTATAAGGCTTTACATTTTTTTTTTCTCAGCAGCACATGGATCCTTTTCTTCTGTTAGTTGTGATGACCTAGCCATCCCCCTTGCGCCTAGCACTGTCTCCAGCTTTTGCCAAGTCAGGACATTTATGTGCATTGGTATAAAGAACGGCTAAAGAAAGTTGGGAGCCAAAAAACAAAACTCTTTTCATGGGACTCTTCTATTCACTGCTATTGTTCACCCTCAGTTTTTTTCACCCTGAAGCCCACAGGATGGAGCTTCTTTCAAAGGAGTCTGATTGATATTGTCATTGGTAGGCCTTCCTCAGGTCAGTCAATCAAACAGCAGACTCCTTCGGTAGCTACTAGAGAAATGGCCTTTTATGGGGTTGCAACCTGACTATGGAACAGTATTGTTATGGGGGTGGGGAATTTCTTTTTTCCTGAAATTCACTTTTTTTAATGTAGCCATTGATTCCTATTATCTCTCTCTTTTAAAAGAGGGATTTCTCTTTCCTTTGATTTCTCTTTGAAGGGAAATCAATCTACCCTTTTGTAACTTCAGCCCTTTAGCACACTACTGGGTGGTGCTCTGATAGGAGGACTGGAGGATTTAGAAATATGTGGCCTGCCTCTGAGCATCTATAGAATACAATTCTGAAATTTTGCAGTGTCCCATCCGGCCCCTCCTCTCTATAAATTTCAATTTATAGTGAGCCATGACTCATGAAAGCTCATACCCTGCTGCATAGTTTGTTAGTTTAAGGTGCTACTGGACTCTTGCTCTTTTCTATTCCTAAAAACAGTCACTGTGATAGTGCCTGATTCGTAAACTGTCAGTGAGTGGTAGTTGGTACAGTGAAATGTTCAATAACTGTACTGTTGTGAGCTTGGAATTAATGACTGGCTGGATTCCACACGTTTGGCCCAAAATGGCAAACCAGAAGGAAAGCAGAGCCCATGACAAAAAGAATGGCAATATCTCTTGAATAACTGTAGGCATTGCCTCAGTGGGAATGGTCATGGTCAACACTCTTCCCCTCAGTTGAAAGGAAGGGGCACGTCTCCGTCTCTCTCGTAAGAGGTGACAGAACTCTCAAGAGGGAAATGAAGTTTTCAATCTGTATACTGAAAACTCACAAACTTTTAAACATTTTAAAAAAGAATTTTGTTGAAGAGGTTCTGGAACTCCATTACGGTGTGTTAGAGAATGAACTTGATATTTTGCTTTATGGACTATATTTATTGCTACACACACAATGGACTGTGCACACACATACACACAGGCTCAGAAAACTGTACATTCCAAGTCACCTGTTGTGATGCAACACACAGAAGGTGCCTGCACAAGCCTTACACTTGTAGATAAGGTTTCAGTTACACAGTCACTAGCCTGGTGAAGAAGCACACACCTCCATTATTGTGAGCAGTAAGAAACAACAACTTGAGAAGAGACAGCCCCCATTGCAGAAATAGTTGTAGTCACGTACTACCCATCACTGCTTTGTTCCTGCATTGGTATTTCCTGCCAAATGGACATTTGGTTCACAATGAGAATGGCCAGCTTCATCAACACTACAATGGAGCATCCTGACGCCAAGGTTTTCACACCTGCCCAGATGCCCTCCTTTGAGTAAGGTTTTAGATTACAATATTGGCCACTCCTTATAGGTAACCTCCCACTCCTATA
The DNA here is from genome assembly GCF_001447785.1 of Gekko japonicus. Classification (NCBI taxonomy): domain Eukaryota; kingdom Metazoa; phylum Chordata; class Lepidosauria; order Squamata; family Gekkonidae; genus Gekko; species Gekko japonicus. The sequence continues at coordinate 60,176 of NW_015174864.1, read as the reverse complement.
GGCAACCAATAGGATTGTTTTTGGGATGGACTAACAGGTAGGTGAGTCCATAGGTTGGAACAGTTACCACCCATCTAATGGATCCCCTTTAAAAGGAGAGGACCATTCACCTGGCCCTTCCTAGCTAGCATCCCTCGCAACAACCCCTGTCTGCTTTTTACTCCTCTTAAGTCCCACTTGCTATCCCCAAACCCTTGCCTCTACTTTGATCTCTTGATCTGCAGTTAAGAGACCCACCCGTTCTGGCTCATTCTGGTTGTGTGTGTCATGGCAGGGCCAGGGGGCGTGACGCAAGCGAGCAAAGTCCAGGAGCAGTCCGAGGTCAAGCCGAGTAAGACAAGCAGTACGGTTCAAACAGGTTTAAATCAGAGTCCAAAGCCAGGGTCAGACATACCAGAGTTCAATGTCCATAAATCCCAACGATGCCAGAGGAGTTAGAGACGAAAGCAGGGTCAACGAAGCCGAGGGTCAAAAGCCGAGGATCAAGTCGACAAGAGTTCCACGAAGTCTGGAGCAGAGATACACGGAGTAAGGTCCTGTCAAACGACGTTTGCCAGCACAAGTTCCTTCCAGCAACAGGCTTGAAGATATACAGTGCTGGCTAATTAACTCATTAGCTGGCAGGGAGCGAGGTCAAGCTCCAGTCAATACTCAGGGCTAAGAGATCGTCTGGCACGCATGCGTGCATCCCGGCGTCGGTCTCTCAGCTCCTGTCTCTGTAGATTCCGGAGCCTGGTCACAGGTGGCGGTGAGTCCAATGATGAATCACTGTGATGCAACAGAGCCTGATCCTGTGCAGGTGTTTCCTGGGAGGCTCTATCCTCCTTGCCACTTAGGGAGCTTTCTGCTACAGGAGCCAGTCTTTGCCTATAAGTCTCTGCTGCAGTACTGTCCTCAGGAGCCTGTAATTCCACATGCTCCTGGCTGGCAGGTGCCTTATCAGGGTCATCAGCAGGGGCAGGCATGACAGTGTGTGAATTCCCTTTCGTTTACATTTCTCCCCATCCATTCTTCATTGGAACAACTAAAGCTGCGAGACAGATAAGTATTGCCCATCATCACCCCCACCTGCTAATGCAGCTGTGCTTATTTTAATACTGTATTTCTAAGGAACTTGATTGAATGTGTGTTTGTATGAGAATTCTTTAAGTATTCTTTAAGTAAAAGACATTTATTTTTAATCACGATAGCCTCGAATCCTTCTCTGGTAACCCTTGGTGGGAACAGGACCTTGGTATAGTTCGCAAGGAACCATTTATAAATTGCCAATTGCTGTAAATAAAGCAATTGGGCTAACAGGTGTGTTCCCCTGGGGGGGAAAAAGCCCTGATGCTGACCAAATGGGCTCTGGCTGTTCACAAACAGCCAAAAACCAGCTCTCTGCTTGTGATCGGTGGGAAGATTAGCTGTACTGATGGGTGCCAGAGTATCTCTAATTAGTTTTTTCCATTTGCTCTCCTATGCCACCCTTTCTAAGGATACTGGTGTTGTACAGATAATCTTTCATGCCTTTGGGTAACATCTGCCCTGATGCACTGTGGTTACAGGTACAGCAGACTGAAAGCAATTTGCATGGAGTGGTGGCATATGTTGCAACCACCATCACAGCTGTATAGCTGACAGGCAGTAACTGTGACCGACACAGTCAGATATTACGTCTTATCATTGCTTCTAGAACACTGGGGTTGCTCTGCATGGAGGTGTTTCCAGCATCCAAATCAGCCCAAAGACAACTATGCTGCTGTAACTATGCTACGGCAGTAACTTTTACAGTCCAGTGCCTAGAATCTTCTTGCTCTCATCATATCAGAAACCATAAACTAGTGCTTCAATAAAATACAAACCTCTGTTATTTCTCCTGTGACTAAGTCATATAGCCTATATGACTGTAGATACATTAACTTTCTGTGCTTCATGAGTTACTGCAATTTTTGCTAAGCCAGTAACAGTAATTCTGCAGTGATGTCAGTGGAAATAAGAAGACATGGTTGAAACTGAACTCCGTTGTGGAGTGGCACAAAGCTGATGCCACTGCTGCTGGCTGGTCACCTCCCCAGACAACACTGCAATCCTTTACTGCCTTCCATGCCTCCTGTTCATACGTCTCCACCCTTGTACAGGAGCCAGGGCTGCTGCCATTCCTTAGCTTTTAGTTCCCAAGCTGTCTTTAAAAATGTACACAAGTTGCACGTGGCTAGTGGGGCTTCCCAAACCTGTGCCTTGAAAGAGTTTGGGAAGACCTGTTAGACATGCATGTCTTGCTTAACTGACTCCAAAGTTGCCTATGGAACAAGGTGGTGATAAGTATTATCTGCTCTGGCTCCTGGAGTGGGGCAGTGTGTGTGTGTGTGGGGGGGCTGGTATTGGTGGTAAGGTGGACTCTGCTCCCCCCATCTGCCAACTGAGATTCCTGCCTCACTGCAGAGCTGGGCATGTTGATGTGATAAATTGCTCAGAATCACCTAGAGACAGTGGTTTATAGGTACGAATAGACAAATAAGAAGAGGGAAATATGGAATGGGGAAGAAAGACTTTGGGGTCTCATATCTGTGAAACAGTTTTAATGCCAAACATTCAGACAGTAAAGGTAAAGGTTTCCCTTGTTCGAAAGCCAGTTGAATCTGACTCTAGGGGGCGGTGCTCATCTCTGTTTCCAAGCCGAAGAGCCAGCGCTGTCTGAAGACTTTTCTGGGGTCATGTGGCCTAAACATCGAGGCGCACGGAACACTGTGACCTTCCCACCAAAGTGGTACCTATTTATCTACTTGCAATTTCTTGCTTTCAAACTGCTCAGTTGGCAAGAGCTGGGGCCAGAGACCAGAGCTCACTCCATCACGTGGCACCAGGGTCTCAAACTGCCAAACTTCCGAGCTTCTGGTCTGCAGCTCAGCATCTTAACCTCTGAGCCACCATGGCCAGATAAGCACCTGCATTTGTAATTCTTGTCCTATAGTGCTTGGAAAGAACTTGTTGGGATTCTATTGTTTTGTAGAGCTATTTAACATTTTAGACAGCTATAAAAGTCAAACATAATGTTACCAAGGATATATGTATTAATCTACCAGGAAGGTAAAACAAGAATGCAACATTCTTGCCATCCAATTTTTTCCCTAGAGTTTGGAATTCTGAATTTTCTGGTCTTCTTTTGGGACTAGAATTATTGCTCCAGTTATTATTACAAACTTTCAACCTTTGGTGTAGTGGTTAAGAGCGTGGACTCTAATCTGACTCTAGGGGGCGGTGCTCATCTCCGTTTCCAAGCCGAAGAGCCAGCGCTCTTGTTAAAAAGTCCACATGGTAGGCATGTGATCACCATAAGGAAATGCATTTGGAGTTCCTAGCCGGGAAATTATTTCCCAGGTGCACATGGACCTGATTTGGATCATGGCATGCATGAATGAACTTCAGCCTTCCCTCCCATGCTATTTTCTGATCTGAAATGGCCCTGGTGAGCAGCTATTTGCCCCAGTGGGGAAACTTACGTGTACCCATCTGTACATGTAAGTTTCCCTAATGGACAAGTAGTGGATACCTTGGGCTGTTTCAGGTCAGTAAATTGGTACCGGAGGAAGGCTGAATCCCCTTTGGGGCACAAGTGTGCACTGCTGTCCCAATCCAATAAGGGTCTGCATATGCTCAGGAGGTAAATGCCCAGCTTGGAATTTCCAGAACATATATGACTGGGCAAAGTCCACAAGGAGGACATGTGGATGTTCTACACCTTAACTCCCTTCTATGCCTGAAGAAGACCCTGAGATTTGAAAGCACATAGTTCCAGGTGGTGGCTAAAGACATGAAGGTCCTTGTTCATGCTCTGAAATTGCTCTCCATCCATCCATCCATCCATCCATCCATCCATCCATCCATCCATCCAGTCTCATAAGCATTTCTCCTACACTCACATATAAAACATTTAATGGGGAAGGGATCTATAAAAATGTTATAAATTCTTGGAAAATCCATATTTCTAATTATATTTCTATTATTCTAGCTGTCAGTGTCTGGTATAGATCTTAGTAATGATGTATGCCAGAGGTCTTGATACTGACAGGTTCATCGTTTTGCGCTGCTGGAATCAATAAAGCTTGTACGTATCAAATGATTTGGTTACTGATTTAAGCCAGACCTCATTGGTCTGACTGAGGAACTTGTGCAGATCTCGCTAACCTTACTTTTCCATTGTATTATAACATATACCTTTCTCTCTCTCTTTTTTTAGTCTGTGCTTTCATGCCAACATAATGAATGCATCTTTCCGCAGCTGCCCTTGCTTCACACGGCAGAAGTGATTAGCGGCATTCAGTGGCGCAAGTTCAGACTAGTGTCCAAGTGGGAATCTTGACAGGGACGCTTTTTGCAAGGCTGAAATGCTGCCAGATAGCATGAAAATCAAGCCCTGTTAAGCACAGGCACCATCAGAGGTGCCCATAGCCATAATGACTGTATATTATTCTTCACAGGCAGACAAAAGTTCCAGAAGGTCAATTACTCCAAACCCTGAGGTGAGAGAAGGTGTTTTGTATCCAGAAATATTCTACAACACAGAACTTCTCTAGGTGGCCATTTGCTCAGAGAAGAGCCTCAAGGCAAGCAAAGAGCAGGTGACAGAGAACTGAGCCCTTTACCTATTTAATTACTTAGTCATCTGTATCTCCGGGCAGGCTCCAAATGTGCAGGATACCTGTGTATGTCAAACTGCCTTCCCGTGAGTCAGATGTTGTGTCTAGCAAGGTCAGTATTGTCTTCAGGATCTCAGACAGAGCTCTTTTATGCCACATTAACTGAAGATGCTGGGACTGAACTTCGCAGAAGGTTCCAGGTTCAAATCCCCAACATCCACTGTTAAAAAGAATCAGTAAGTGATGTGAAAGACCTCTGCCTGAGACCCTGAAGAATCGCTGGCAGTCAGAGGAGAGACCGTGCTGACCTTGATGGACCAACAGTCTGATACAGTATAAGGCAGCTTCATGTGCGTTCACGCATGTGTTCAACTGCAGGCCTTGTGCACGCAAAGCAGGTGTTCTACCACCAAGCCACAGCTACTTTAGGCTTCAGACAGGTCTGCCTTATCTATGTTATGGCACAGATATGCAGCACATATACGGCTTGTCCATGAAAAGGGAGCCTTTTCATGCACATTGGAACTTAGTACACCTGGCAGAGGTGGAGCCCTGCAGTTGTCATAAGCGCCTTGCATCTTCAGGAAATGCTCTGGAAATCGTATTGCTACTTACAGTGAGCCCCCCTCCCCAGTGGGCTCAATTGGATTACAGCAATTTCTCCAACACTGCTAAAGGAATTACGGTTCTCAAAAGGTTCACAGTCTAATGGACTCTTTGTACACATTACATGGGATGGATATTCATGAGAGAAATTCCACTACACATGAAGGGGGTAAAAGTAAGTTTTTCATCAAATGCACATGAGCATGGGTGACACATGCATGGGCAATGTGGTTGTGTGATTTCTACCTTTTCTTTGGTACAGAAGGATCTCCAGGGCAGCGTCCATCAGACAACAACATGCAGTTAGATTAGGGGTCCGTCATTTTTGTTTGTTTCGAAAATTTAGAAAACAGAATTGTAACTAGTTGCTGTTAGCCACTCAGTCGTGCAAATTTGATTAAATCCATAAATATACATTACAACATACGTAACTATCATTTTTTTTTTAAAAAAAATCTTACCTTTCCTCCAAGGAGCTCATGGTGGAAGACATGTTTTCCCCTCTTCTCCATTTGTCTCATGACAACCCCATGATGTAGGTTAGGCCAGGGGAAACTGCAGGGCTGGCTGGGAGGAGGGGAACAAAAGTCAGGGGATCCTGCTCATCTAGGGAACTTATGGAGTCCAGCAAGCCCCATAATGAGTTTCCATATAATGTTAGGAGAAGGGCTGTGGCTCAGTGGAAGAGCCTCTGCTTTCTGTGCAGATGGTCCCAGGTTCAATCCCCAGCATCTCCAGTTAAAAGGACCAAGCAGGAGGTGATGTGAAAGACCTCTGCCTGAGACCCTTGGGGAGCTGCTGCCAGTCTGAGCAGACAATACTGACTTTGATGGACCAAGGGTCTCATTCAGTATAAGGCAGCTTCATGTGTGGCCAATGTTTAGTTTGAGGGTGGGTGGTAGGAGGTAGGGTGGTAGGAGGGAAAGAATCTTTCGGTACCCATGGACACTCTTGGCAACCATGGGAGCATGACTGGCCCAAGGTTACCTTGTGAACTGCATGGCAGAAATGGGGATCTTGACCTTTGTCTCTCAAGTCCTAGGCCAAAGTTCTGATCACTACAGCATACTGAGATCTCCACATTCAGAGACTGGAAGCTGAATGCATGCACTGGCTCCATGGTGCATTGTGCCTGGGGCAATGCGATATGCAAGTAACATATATGGGGTTTGCCCTGTGACGGCTCAATCATACATGCCGCCACTTGACACCACGTGCAGTCACATGTACAGACACATTTGCTGGGAATTTCTCGCCCTTGTCCCTGCAGCAGAACAGACTCCCATGGCTGTCAAAGAGAAGTAGCGTAGTAGGGTAGTGGCTTCTGTTGGAACAATGAGACCTGGGTTCAAATCTCCTGCTTGCCAGGAAACTGGGAATATTGTGTACAGTTCTGGTCATGGTACTTGAAAAAAAGGGTATTGTAGAGCTTTAAAAGGCACAGGAAAGACCAGTCAAAATGATCAGGGGACTAGAGCAGCTGCCCTATGAGAGCTGGCCATAGGGATGTTTAGCCTAGAAAAAAGGTGAGGGGAGACAGGATAGAAGTTTATGAAAATTATGCATGGGATGGAGACAGTGGAAAGACAGAAACTCTTATCCCTCTCCCATAATACTAGGTCATCCACTGAAGCTGAAGGGTGGGAAATTCAGGACAGACAAAAGGCAGACTTTTGTTTCCCTGTCCTATTTCCAGGAACTCGTGGGCACTCAATGAAATTGCTGAGCAGTCAGGTTAGAACAGATAAAAGGAAGTACTTCTTCACCCAAAGAGTGATTAACACATGGAATTCACTGCCACAGGAGGTGGTGGCAGTTACAAGCATGGACAGCTTCAAGAGCATATGGAGCAGAAGTATATGGAGCAGAGGTCCATCAGTGGCTATTAGCCACAAGGTATAGATAGGGACTCTGGGGCAAGCGATGCTCTGGGGGGGGGGGTCAACAGTGGGAGGGCTTCTAGTGTCCTGGCCCCACTGGTGGACCTCCTGATGGCACCTGGTATTTCTGGCCATTATGTGACAGAGTGTTGGGGTGGATGGGCCTTTGGCCTAATCCAACATTGGCTTCTCTTATGTTCTTATTTTCACACAGAGTATAGTTAATTTGTGGAGCTGGCTGCCACAGAATGTGGTCCTGGCTGCCAACTTGGCTTTGGCTTTAAAAGGGCAGTGGCCAAATTCATGGCGCACAGGGCTATCAATGGCTACTCATCATGATGGACATCTGCCTTCTGGGATGCTGGGGAGCACAGAAAGGATGATGCTGTCTGTTTGGGGACTTCCTAGAAGTAGCTGGTTGACCACTGTGTGAACAGGGTATTGGGTCTCTGATCCAGCAAGGCTTTTCTCCTGTTCCCCCCCCCCCCCATTGACCTTGGGCCAGCCATTCGTTCTCACACAGCCTAAACCTTCCTCACAGGATTATTGTGCAGGCAGACCGGCGGAAGGGAAAACCCCTTTAGGCCGTCCTAGGAGGAAGGGCGGGAGGGAGGAACCCTAAAGCAATGCCAACGCCCACCAGGGCCGCCGTATTCCACACGTATCCGGGAGACTGATGATGCAGAGGCGAGGGGGTCCCAAACTGGCTCCCCACCCGAGCGCACGTGCCTTCGTCGTAGGCCAAGGCAACGCCGGGTCAGGCCGCGCCGTCTGGCGGGGAGCTCCTCCCTCCGCCTCGGCTTTGCTCAAGGGCTCCGCCGCTCAATGTCAAGCCAAAGGAAAGCGGGCCAGGCGCGCGGGGCCAGGCGCAGCTCGGGCTTGCCGCCGGCAGAGGTCGCTGGCGCGCTCGCTCGC
>NW_015174864.1:5621-51543 GCF_001447785.1 Gekko japonicus | reverse complement strand
GGGGGGGCAGCCTGGAGTGCCCGCTGCCGGGAGGACTGCCTGCCTGTCCGCACCCCCGCCGCCGCCGTTTCCTGCTCCTTGCGGTGCTCGGCGCTGTCCAAAAGGCTGGGTTTTGGGTAATCTGTTTCCATGTGACCCAGTTAGCGCACCTAGGAAGGGAGGAAGACAGAAAACGTGCGTCTCTCCGGCCCAAACTCAACCACCCGCCGTAGGCTGTATGGAAAACTCACAAGAGTTCTGGGAATGCACACTGGAGAGAAATGGATTTCCCACTTTCTCCCTTGCTTCCCCTAAACGGTTCTGAACCTCACCTGAGCTAGATGCTGGTTACAAATCTATGGAAAAGACACAACTTGTCTTTGTCCAAGGAGTTCCAGAGTGCCTAGTGTTCATTGCTGTCCTGGACACACACACAAAAGAACTTTCACCCATTTCCACCTTTGAGTGTACAGAAGCCCAGAGTTGCCTTGTGCAGAAGGTGATCTTGGACTCTGCTCTGCTCCTTGGGATCCTGAGCATCCCCTCCTCCCTTGGCCAGAGAGAGAGAGAGAGAGAGAGCCTTCCTGGAGAGCAGGTATATTACTCTTCCTGGCTCCACCCTGACATGCACATCAATTCATTTGCTTTGCTGTGGATCCCCCTGGGGCAGATACGGAATGGTTCTGCTCTGTAGTGCAGGCTTGAGCATTGTTGCCAAGCTCCACTAGAGGTGAGTGTCCTCACACACACCCAGCTCCGCCATGGAGCACAATGGACCAGGGGCACTGGCTTGACTTTACCTCCCCCAGGAAAGTATGCTTACAACTCAGCTGCTGGTCTTGTCCAGGCGACGATCATAGCTCTTCGTGGTGGAAATGGAGACAAGAGCTTTTTTTTTGCACTTGAAGAGGATGCTTGAATCCGTGGGGGGTTTTTTTGTTTTGTTTTCTGATGAAAGATGGGGAGGGGGCAGCTGTAATTCCAGGCACTGTAACTCCAGTTTTCATGTATGCCCCTCATATCCCATTAGCGGAGGAACTGCACAGATATAACCAGTGTGAAATGTGATTTTACCAACTGCATGAAAACTGCAAGACTGAGGTCTAGTGTTTGCATTCAGATCCAGAAACACCTGAAATTGATATGTTCTTTGGTATCTAATTCAAAATCATGCCAAGTTCATAGACCCCAGCAAACCTGCCTGGAGTAGTGGTGGTGGTGGGGAAACACCTGTGCTCAGTTTTCAAAAAGAGCCTTCTTTGTATGGTGCTCCATACAGAAACAGTGCAGCTGACCTTGGATGAAACCCTGTGCCAATGGTTTCTCATGGCTGGGAGAGATCACGATTATGCCTAAAGGACTTCTCTGATATCCACGCATCGGTCAGAATGCCTGTGTAGTGGTGTCTGCAGCTAAAACCCAGATGTGCTAACCCGATTGTGCAATTGGAGTCCATGCAGTGGGTCTACGTGCGCAGGCCACTATGCAGATGCTGTGTCCACTGCTTGGAGGGCAGACATGCTGAGAGGGGCAGCATCACCACCAGCATTAGCCGGTTCCTCTCCCGTGTGCATCGATAGGGTCATTTTCAGAGGGCTTTTACATTTTTTTAAATTAGAACTTTTCTTTGTGTCCCATGGTTGAAGAAAAAGACTGGCAAACTGAAAACCTGAAGGAAAAAGTGCATACAGAAATTGAATCATAGTTTCAGATGGGAGGGTGGGGGTGGGGAGGTCATCGCAATTAAAGCTACTTCCCACCCCCAGTGCTGTTTTATTGCTGGAAGGCTGAAAAGCATCTGTATGTGAGATTGGTCCTCTAGGTTAAGAGGTGTACCCTCTTGTTCTGTTAGCACAGTCTGAGCTGTGTGTGAAAGCTTTTCTCTGTCTGGCAGTGAACATACGTTTTTAGCTTTTCTCAGATACTTTTGAAGAGGATAGAGTATTATCTTGATAGAAAAAAGAGGGACAGGTGTGGGGGGGCAGGATTACATGGATTGAGGGCAAATGAGATTTTGCTTAATGATTTTTGTACAGAACGGGGTTTGTCCTTATTAATTTACCTGGTGCTTGAAAGTCATCCAGAGAGCAGTATCTCCTTGAGCTGTACTATTGAGGGCTGGAGGGGAGAGGGTGTGAAGAAGGAGCAATACAGGTAGAATTTATACACAGACCCGAACTAGGAGCTATCCAGGGTATTGAACAAATGTTGTGTCTGGAAATCCCAGCTTTAACCTTGGGATCCATGTCCTTGCCTTTGCCAGTGTATACGTAATGTCTCTTCCCATAGATTCTGTCAAAAATAGAGCCTTCCCACCCTAAATGTCTGTGAAATGTTTTCTTTCTCTTAAGTGGGTGGCAGAGGATGCCAAAAGCGAGAGACATTATTAAGAATCAATGACCTTCTGAGACGAACCATTAATAGATGGCTTGCGACTGTCTCCATATTCATGAGGATTCCCAGGTAGTTAAAAAAAATCAGTTGCTTCTCTGTCTTCGGGTTGGATAGACTGCAGAATGTGCTTGGGGTAGGGGATATCTATCCAAATTTGGATAATACTAGTAATTAGCACAGGACATGTTCTTCCATTTACCTCTTGTTGGGTCACTTTATTCAAATGTGTCTGGCAACCACGAACATATTTTAACTTTTTATGTAATACTGGCTAATGACTTTACATTTCACAAAAGGTTAGGGTAGATTTTTATGTAAACTCCATATATGCCTTCCAAAAGCAAGTTAAAAGAATTGCAGTGATGTGTTTCAATTGGTCTGGTTTGAAATTCATCCATTTAATTCATTTGTAATCAATCTTGGGTTGTTTATGGGTTCCATTAAATCACAGTAAATATATTTCTGAGAGTTGGGGAATGATTAAAATTTGTCTACGAGTACAATTAGAAATATAATTGAGTTTTATCACTTGGTAATAATTCTTTAGCTATCTTTAACTTTTAGTAATCTATCTAGGATAATGATGATAGGCTAATCTACTGGGTTAACAAGACTGTGTATTAATCAGTAATTTCTTCTCCTTTCATTGCACATGGACATGGGATCCACATGTTTAACACATGAAAAGAAATAGTACATCCTTTTTTGAAGAGGGGAGGGAACTGTATACAAATGCTTACATACCGCGGTTAATCTAGTAACCTGCCCTAGCACTTTATATCCTACCGAAAATGTGCTTGTGGACATCCAGGTGAAGATAAAGGTTGATGCCAAGCGGATAACTTGCACTTTATTTTTTACACTTGGGTATTAAAAAAACATTTTAAAACTTGGCCCTTACCTGAATAACCTGGGCTAGCCTGATCTTATCAGATCTCGAAAGCTAAGCAGGGTTGGCCCTGGGTAGTAATTGGATGGGAGACCTCCAAGGAATACCAGGGTAGTAACGCAGAAGCAGACAGTAGCAAACCACCTCTGAGTGTCTCTTGCCTTGAAAACCCTACAGGGTTGCCATAAGTCAGCTGTGACTTCACGGCACTTTCCACCACTACATAACAATGTATTTTGACGTCTGTCAAACTACACATGCCGTGCTGTCGATTGGGAATGGCATTTATATATTTAAATGGCTGGGTAACCCTGGAATAAACATGGGATCAGTGGCATTATCTTGATCAGCACATCCTTGTTTATCCTGGGGGAATCTCCTTGTTTAAATGTGTGCAACCATGTGTCTTGTCCAGTTGTCGGTGTACCAAAATTCAAAAACTGAATGGTGACCCAGTTCTCCTGGTACAATCTTTCAGAAGTTTGGGAGAAGAGAAATTACTATTCATTCCTGTTTTGTGGTTGAGCTGCTTTTTTTACAACCCAAGAACTAACAGATAAAATGACTGACTAGTTATAGCCTAACTATGCCCATATGTGTGTCTTTTGTGTACCACCCTTCATAGGGTCCAGAGCTGTGCTAAATCCAGTGAAGTTTGGCATCATGTTTACCATCAAGCCCCCAAATAGTCAAATTGGGTAGCAGTCTTAGTCCGTATCCTAGATACTATGAGCCTCTCTTGAGAGCCACTTGTATTTGTGAATGCGGTATAAATAGAGCCTCTGCTCTCTGTCGTTCCATTGGTTCTACATGGAGAAGAACCAGCATGCAGGCAGGAACTGTTACTTAAATGAAAAGCTTTGCTATTTGTATCACTAAAGTTACTTTTGTCTTTAGTGGCAGGATCAGAAGCTGTGATTACTGTACACCGCACAACCAGGATAGATGCTGTGCTTAGGAATAAATGGATTTTAATAGAAACAAAATGACACATTCTGAAGTAGGAACTTAAGACCTGATGGCAAGTTTGAGCTCCATCAACGTATTTTTCCTTGTGTCCTCTGGTAGCTTTCCTGACAGCTCACTTTGGGTCCATCTAAACCCTCTGTTTCTCCAGACAGTATCAAACAGGGATGGGGAGATTTCAGGGATTGGAACATGGACTTAATAGGGTTTCTGGAAAGAGCCTGGAAGGTGGCTTGCGAGAGAGCAAGCTGGTGCTTGCCTATGAAATATATAAATGTAATGTACAAGAAAGACTTGGCACTTCTGTTGTTTGAAGTGATACACTGTTATATTTCATATTCACAGCATGGATTCCTACCAAGACAAAGGTTTCTAACCTGATAGGTACTGATGTTACCTGAACTCACACCATGTGAACATTTGCAAAGACCAGAACATGATCTCAGGATCTCTTTGGACGTTAGCTAGTGGTATACAAAGGAAGATCTATGGGTTTCTCATGCATTCTCTTTCCATGTTTCCAGCTAATGTCTGAAGTGGTAGCTTGCGCAGCATCCTAGTATGGAGATTCCTAGTGAGTTGGATGTGCTTTTAGAACATGAATAGGGAAGACGTGTGAGTTGCCAGTTTGCATGTTATGTGGAAGCACAAAAAGCCATCAGTGATTCTGTGTTTCCTTGTAGCATTGTGTTCCATAGAATATTTGGAGTAGCTATTTTAGTGAGTCCTGAAAACTAATGGTACTTAATGAAAACTTTGAAACTCTTATTTTTGTGTTCATACAGGTTAGCTCCTTAGGGTATTTGTCCTGGAACCTCTGTGGTAAATAGTGTGACAGTCTATTCAACTGCAGTCTGGACACAATCTCCAGAAAACTAGGCATGGTTAGACGGTAAACATCAATAGGACATAAGCATGCAAAGTGTGCTGTTGATTTCCAGACACTAATGCTGCTCTCCTAAGCAGAGTTAAAGGTAAAGGTTCCCTTGCTCAAAAGCCAGTCGAATCCGACTCTAGGGTTGCGGTGCTCATCTCCGTTTCAAAGCCGAAGAGCCAGCGCTGTCCGAAGACGTTTCCGTGGTCATGTGGCCGGCATGACTAAACACCAAGGCGCACGGAATGCTGTTACCATCCCACCGAAGTGGTACTTATTTATCTACTTGCAATTTCTTGCTTTCGAACTGCTAGGTTGGCAGGAGCTGGAGCTAGAGACGGGAGCTCACTCCGTCATGTGGCGCACTTGGATCTCGAACTGCTGAACTACCGACCTTCCACAGCCTGCAACTCAGCGTCTTAACCACTTGAGCCACCGCAGCTCCTTAAGCAGAGTTACAACCTTCTAAAAAAGAGAGAGGCCAAACTCTCAAGGGGGAAGTTAAGTTTTCAATCTGTATACTGAAAACTCACAAACTTTTAAACATTTTTAAAAGAATGTTGTTGAAGAGGTTCCAGAACTCTGTTCTGGCGTGTTTCCCCAGAAAAAAAGCCCTACTTCTAAGTCTGTTGAAGTGCAAGGGATTTACTTCTGAGTATACAGAGTTAGGAATAGGATTGCTGTATAAGTATTACCCAGTTTTTGCTTGAACTCTTCCTTTTGTCTTCTCAAATGCATTCAAGCAAAATAGTTGCTTTTAAAATCCAGAATATAATTAAGAGTTAACATAATGTTCTTCGGCTTAGATAAATTGGCATCCTGTTTATATAGGGTAACATTGAGAAGAACCACATGATGAATACTCGACTTAGACATTTTGGAGAAAATTGTAATAATGAATATTTTCCAGTAATTTAGTATTTGTCTCATTGCAAATGGGAAGACTGATGCCATAAGCACATTATGTAAAAGTATGCTCTATTTATTGTTGCATAGCTATTAATATTTCTTTTATTCCACACTCTTCCTTTAAAGTTCTCAAATTTCTGTGGTTCCCCAGATGGTTTCCCATCCAGGCACTGCTCAGGGCTAGATCCCCTTCAGCAGCTGAACTATGTCACGTGCCTTAGAGTATTTTGTATGAATTTGCTTATGTAATGAAGTCTGGTTGGTATGAATAGAGGAACTGTAAAAGCAATGCTTGATGGGCTCACACTTGAAGCAGTTCCTACAAACGATTTCTGAAGTTAATTATCTGAGAGTAAACGTAAAAAGGCACAAAAATGGAGCAGTGCTGGAGGGTAGAGCAGGAAAGGATCTTGCTGAGAAGGAAAAGGGAGGAAATTCCAAGTGAAGGTGGCGCATGCACAGCAGAGGTCAGCCTGCAAGCGCTAACCCTCAGTCTGCTGTGGCAGGGAGTTTAGACACGTTAAAGTATGTGAATGTATTAGGCTGAAAACTTCAAGTAGCCCTCTGTTGGTTTTCTCACCATTTAGGGTGGCTCATCTGGCATTGGCCAGAGTCTGGGCCTTTCCCATCATGGCTCCTGCTCTGTGGAATGGGGTCCCTGAAGAGGTTAGGGGAGCCTGCTCCTTGGACATCTTCAGGAGGCCCTGCAAAGCTAGCTCTTTTTTTTTATTGGCCAGGGTTTAAATGGCAGGCATCTTTTGAGGGGTGGGTGGGAGGGAGAGATTTGGGGTTTGTTATTTTATTTTGATTTAATGGGAAATGTGTTTGTTTTTTTGTAAGCAGCCTTGAACCGTGAGGAAAGGCTGGGTAAAAATGTTTTAATAATAGTTATCATCGTCGTCATTTCAGAGGGACCGAGCCCGGTCCGCCACCCTCTGCCACCAAAGCAGTTATATCAGAAGAATGAAAGAGCAGTCTTACATAACCCATGCCTCAGAGTTGGGATGAGATGGACTGAAATCCTTTTCTCGAGCTATCCTCCTGTTGTCTGCCTCAAAGCATGAATCAGCTGAATCTTTAGTCAATACCCTTTGCCAGAAAGAGAGGTAGGATTCTGGACTGAGGGGCCATGAGGGCCTGCTGGATTTTTCCTCATCTGTTCAGCTATAAAGTGTAAGGGCACAGGGATAGCTCTGAGTTGGTGGCCCAAGCACCTGCTTTTTACCACAGTACTCAAAATTTCTGCCCTCAGGTCGGGGCATTTGAATCACCAATGTTAAGTGGGATGAGGAAGGGGGAAGGAAGAGGTTTTCATTGTTTGTCAGTGAGGGCGTGTTTCTGAGGGAGACTGAGATAATTTTTGTGTGTTTGTGCCCATAGCCGTCAATATAAAGTAAAATGCAACATATTTGATGATCAGGAAAATAATTACATACTAAGTCACTTCTCATCTTCTGACACAGGATTCCCAATGAGGTGCCCAGGGGTGTCATGGAGCCTGCCAAGTTTATTTTAGAGGGGGGGCCTTGTAAGGCAGTGCTTGTTATTGGCTGCCCTCATTCAAGTGAAAGGGTTTTCCGCTGGAGAATTAGGAGGACTGATAAATATCTGGACTTTCCTTAGTCAGTGTGTGGTTCCATTCTCATTTCAGGATTTCCTTCTTTCCGGGAGGTGTGAGAAGGGAGGTATTCCATTTGGCCCCACCTCCCGAGTCGGCCATTTTGGATTTTGCTCCAGCTCCCGTGGCAGCCATTTTTGGGGTGGCACTCATCACTGGTGCTGCTCGGCCTTTTACAGTGCCCACAGTAAATTGTCTCTGTGTAAGAAAACAAACGGGCACAAATTAGACATTAAAGATGGAAACACTCAGAAGCTGATGAGGGAAGCGTTTAAGCCACCTGCAACATATAGAGAAAAAGGTTTTAGTTCTTTAGGAGGAAAATTTTTTTTTTGGGGGGGGGGGAAGCTGCCGAGTTGGAACCCTTATGCAGGTTTGATACTGTCAGACATGGACTCAATAGAGACAGGAAGTGATTAACTCATTATACCAGTTGTAAGCAGCCATGCTGATTTGTGGGGGAAATCCCCCCCCCACAAATCCATCAAACTTTGTGTTGCCTAGTCAAAAATGCCAAGAATCACCTCTTCAGAACGTATCATGATAACATTTGTATTGCTGTTTTTAAATGCTTGCAGTGGGGCTTTGAAAAGTCCGGTAGGTAATACACATAGACCGATTTCCCACTAGCCACTGCTCCATCCTCGCTCTTCCTTTCTCCATGATTCTGCATTTCAATTTCCCACTACTTGCTGCGTGGGTGCATTTTGCCCCGCAGCTTCGCCCGATTTCCCCTGCGTCTTCTCGGTTCTCTTTTTTGAGGATCGAGAAGATGCAGGGGAAATCGTGCGAAGCTGCGGGGCAAAATGCACCCGTGCAGCAAGTAGTGGGAAATTGACACACAGAATCAGGGGGAAAGGAAGAGCAAGGACGGAGCAGCGGCTAGTGGGAAATCGGTCTGGCTGTTTATAGATTGCTCTTTTATGACAGTCTGGGTCCTTTTCCTGGTGGCTTGATTTGTATCAGGGTTAGTTTTCCTGTGTTGCTGAGGTGTTTCTACACTCTTGGTGTGTCGATCTGAGGGAACAAAACTTTGCAAGTATTACATAAGCTTGTCCATAAGGAGACCAGTTCTCTCCCCCACTTCCCTGAGATCACCTCAAAAGAACATTGTGGCATCTTAAGTAATATATTATTACAACATAAGCTTTCAAGGGCCAGAACCCACATTCCAGATGCATGAAATGGTGAGCTAAGTGGGTAGCCGTACAGAGGGAAGGAAGAGGGGGGAGGGAAACCTTTACAAAGTGAAGCAGAAAGCCCAGGCAGAGCATGTAATTCCTCTGGGCATTAAGGTATAATTAGCAAACTATTATGTAAGCAGCATGATAAATCTTTGTCTTGAACACTTTCAGTTATTTCTTCGCAGTCTAAGTGTGACACTGTTTCTGGGAGATCTTTCTCAAAAAGGCGGCTCTGCCCTTGTCGGTGATGCAGGTATCTTGCTTTTCAGCCGAAACAGGTCTTGTGATCGGCACTATTGTCTTTGAGATGTTGTAGACCGGTCCATAGTCACCAGTGACTATTCAGTCCAATTGCATATTCAAAGGACATCAGCACATAGATTTCTACAGCTGCCTTATACCGTGTCGGACCAGTGCTGCATATTTTGAGAGGCAGCAGCTCCCCAAGGTCACAGGAGGCAGAGCCTTTTCCCAACACTGCAGCTAGAGATGCTTTGAGCTGGCGATGCTGAGGGCTGAACCTGGAACTTCATACGTGCAAAACATACTGTACAACAAAGCTGCGGTTTCTATTTGTTACTAGGCCTATGGTTCAATGAAGTTAATTTTATTCCCTTCTTTAGTTATTAAATCTTGCTATGCTGATGCATACGAGTAGTTCCAATGCAAGCCATCTTAGGTGATCCATGGCCCTACTTCTGTGAATCAGATTGTACTATACAGGGCTGAGTCTGTCTATCTAATATTGCTCATACGGCTATCACCTTAAGCAGAAATTAGAAACAAAAAAATATTTTAAAATACCTTATTTGGTATTATTTCTCTTATATGTAATTATCGCGTCTATCTAATACTGCTCATACGGCTATCACCTTAAGCAGAAATTAGAAACAAAAAAATATTTTAAAATACCTTATTTGGTATTATTTCTCTTATATGTGATTTTGAATTTTGCCACTGAGAGGGTGACACAATCATTTGTATCCAATAGTAGCCATGACACCTGGGCTTGTACGTTTAGCGATTCTTTAGTAAAAGGGTGACTAAATTATCCCTCAACTTGTTGAATATAGGGCACTCCATATTCATATGTTTGATGGTTTTGATTGTATCATATGAGCATCTGCATGTTCTATTAAACTATGATACTCTATTATATCTGCCCTCCAAAACCGCCAAGGGAAGAACGTTCAATGGGCTTCAGTGGATGTAGAAGGCTCTAACTCTGTTTAAGATTGCACAGTTTGACTTATTTTTTCCTGTACAGCCCCTTCCCTCCATACCACATGGTAGAGTGCTTTCTGATATGGTCATAGAGTTCAGTGGCCAGAGAAAAAGGCAGTTGCACTGGGCAAGTGCATGCATGTATGTAAACCTTAACCAGCTCTTTGGATTCTGGTCATTTGGATCCTGGAGACACTGGGTTGGATCCAGCCAGCTTTTTCACTCAATGTGCCCAATTCCCCTCCCCACCTGGCCTTTGTCCATGCAGGTCCCATGATTCCCAGCATAACTTTTTTTGTGGGTCTACATTTTTTCACCAGCAGAAGAGCTGGTTGATTCAGACCTGTTGTCATGAATGACAGGAGCTGTCTTATGCTCACACACACACACATTCATAATGGCTTTACTCCTGCTGTCGTGGAACCAGTGAGCTGTGTGTGGAAAGGAAAATATGCTTAGCATAGTTCCACTTGCACAGCCAGTAGTGCAAGTGTTGAAACAATGCATAGTGCTTTACTATGTTTTTTTTAATGAAAAAAATGTGCATGTGGAGCAAACAAACAGGCAACAGATGGTTTGTGTGCTTTTATTTAATTTGTTTTTAAAAACAGAGCCAGGAGAAATATGTTGTCTTATGCATGAACAAGAGGGTGCCTTCACATTCACTCAGTGCAAGCAGCTAGCAAGGAATAATTTTATCATGTCTGTTTGCATAAAGATTATAGTGGAAATCTTTGGTGGGATCCAACCATAATGTATTTTCAAGCATGTAGCCATGTCAGTTTTGACATATACCATCGGCAAACGAATTTGATGCCACTTTCCAAAATAGCATTTTGTTCAGTTTTGTACTACTTCTACTGCACATAAAACTGCAAAGCTTAGAAAGCAAAAAAAGAACAAACAAACAAACAAAACCCACTGCCTATTAGATATCATGGCTGCTTTTTTGTCCACATTGCAGTTAGAGCATTTGCTATATGCTCTTTATTTTATTTTTTTGCTGTTGAGTCACAGCTGACTTATGGTGGCCCTGTGGGACTTTTCAAGGCAAGAGACTTCCAGAGGTGGTTTGCTGTTTCCTGCCTTCCTGTCATGACCTTAGTAGTCCTTGGGGGGGTCTCCCATCTAAATACCAGCCAGGACCAACGCTGCTTAGCTTCCAAGAGAGACCGAGCTAGCCTGGGCCTTCCAGGTCAGGGTTACATGCTCATTTTATCATGGAAAAAGTCCCTCTTTACTTATAATCTCCTCTGATTTTTCAAGGACAGAAAGAGGTGCATCTTCAGTTAACATTTCCAGAACTGATTGATTAATGTTGCACTATGAAAAGTGTTTGTGGTGCTAGAAACTAGACTGAGACCTATGGGGAGGGGCTGTGGCTCAATGGAGAACATTCTGTGGCACACAGAAGGCCCCTGGTTCGGTCCCCAGCACCTCCAGTTAAAAAGGATGAGACAGTTGGTGAAGTGAAAGATCTCTGCCCTAAGATCCCGAAGAGCCACTGCATATCTGAGCAATGGACTGATTCAGTGATGGACCAATGGCCTGTTTCAGTGTAATGCAGCAGTACAAAGCAGCTTCTTGTGTTCAGCTTCAAGCAATTTACACCTGCATAAATCCCACCGATTTGAGTAGAATATATGCAGGAATAATTGGATGAATGAATGCAGCTGAAGTAGCTAACATATTAAAGGTATCTACAATTACTTTTACTTCTAAATTTCCAGGTAGGATCAGTATCTCCAGGATTCTTTTCTTGTGTAAAGCATAACAGTTAAACCTTTCAGCTAATGGGAGAAAATTTAATACTCAAGCTGAATGTCTCTTTTTTTTTTTTAATGCACCATGGCCCAAAGAACCACAGCAGGATTGGAAGTCTGCGCGCATGCTTTGTATAGCCTGCCACAAGGATGTGTGTAACTGATGTAGTGCACAGCTGTATTTAGTTCTTTGAGAAAACAGCTGGCTTTCACAGACTTGGTACAGCAGATTTACCTGTCGAATCCTGTGTTGTTGGGGGGTTTTGCATGCAAATTCCATTTTCTGGATTGAAGCAGTGGTCTGCATACATAAATGAAGGAGATGTGAAGTCTATGTTAGCAATGGCAACAACTATAACTTCATGCTTCTCTTATTCATTCTTATTCATGCACACACGCATGTGTGTGTGTGAGTTGCTTGAACAATAATCTTCATTGTTCTCCAAACTGTCTAAAAAAAGAAGGAATATACGGTGCGTAATTTTGCCAAGAACATGTGGAAGAAAATTGAGGTTGGGTATATGATAAAGTTCAGGGCTGGGGCTTCCGGCCAACTTTACAGTGGAGGTTTGCAAAAAACAAAATCCAAACAAACTGTTATAAACAAACAAAAAAAAAACAACCCCTCCCTCATTCTCCAAAAAACTATCCCCGGCCATAGCTACTTCAACAATCTAAGCATGTTCATCTTCAATGCAAGTTCCATATGATAACACCAAGAGGTATGTATAGCTAATTCCTAAGAGAGAGAGAGAGAGACAGAGAGAGAGAGAGAGACAGAGAGACACACAGAGAGAGAGAGACAGAGAGAGACAGAGACTACAAAATGGACAGATAAATTCATCGTGGTGCTTGTGGGATTTCACTGAATTGTATGACGTGTGGCATGTGTTTGGGGTGGTGGCGAGGAGAGGGAACCATCACATAAGTGAGTAAATTACAAAACAGTCATAATAGCATAATTAAATATATATGTATATATGTGTGTGTTTGTGTGTGTGTGTGTATATATATATATAACTGGAGAGCCAGTTTGGTGTAGTGGTTAAGTGTGTGGACTCTAATCTGGGAGAACCGGGTTTGATTCCCCACTCCTCCACTTGCACCTGCTGATGTGACCTTGGGTCAGTCACAAGCTCTGGCACAGCTGTCCTTGGAAAAGAGCAGTTTGTGTCAGAGCTCTCTCAGCCCCACCCACCTCACAGGATGTCTGTTGTGGGGAGGGGAAGGGAAAGGAGTTTGTAAGCCGCTCTGAGACTCCAAGTGAAGGGCAGGGTATAAATCCAATCTCTTCTTCTTCATATATATAGCTCAAGGTGTCTCCAAGTACGCATCACTTAAAACCATATAATGATATAATCAATCAAAACCTGAGTATTATTATTGCATCCAATTACTGTTAGGTGGATTTGTAACTGGTTGACGGATCACACCCAAAGAGTGCTTGTTAATGGTTCTCATTCTCTTGGAGAGGAGTGGTAAGTGGAGTGTCTCAGGGATCTGTCCTGGGCCCTGTTTTGTTCAACATCTTTATAAATGACTTGGATGAAGGAGTAGAGAGGATGGCTCATTAAATTTGCAGATGATACTAAATTGGGAGGGGTAGCAAATACATTAGAAGGCAGAATCGAGATGGAGGATGATCTTGACAGGCTGAAAACTGGGCTAAAAGGAACAAAATGAATTTCAACAGAGATAAATGTAAAGCTCTCAATTTAGGTAGGAAAAATCAAATGCATAATTATAGGATGGGGGAAACTTGTCTTGGCAGTAGTACTTGCGAAAAGGATCTATCGGTCTTAGTAGACCATACAATGAACATGAGTCAGTAACATGGTAGCTGAAAAGGCAAATGTGATTCTGGGCTGCTTCGACAGCAGTATAGTGTCCAGATCACGCAAAATGATGGTATCACTTTATTCTGCTCTGGTTAGACCTCAGTTGGAGTATCATGGCTCCGGTCACACGGGCCGGAAAATGCAGGGGGGGAGCGTGGCTGTTTGCCCTGGAGCAAAATAGTGCGCGGCTGCGCAATCAGACGTCCCATCGAGGTGCCGTCAAGGTCCCGTGGTTAGGGGGGAGGTGTCAATCACATGGGTTTAACCCCTTCCACGGCTGCAGAGGAAGGCAAACTGTGTCCTCCGTCCAGTCCCCTCCAGGAGGAGCTTCAGCCGGGCCGCCACGCCCCCCTGCACCTCCCCCTCTGCCGCCCGGTGCAGAGAGTTCCTTTCGAGCAGGCTGAGCCAGGAGTGGGGGGGGGGTACGGAAAAGAGGAGGGGGCTCTGCACGCGCGCAAGTGTGTCCAGGGAGGGGGGAGGGGAACAGGGAAGGCAACCAACAGCCGGGAAAAGCATGGCAGCAGCCGGAAACCCCCCCCCCCCCAGGTCTCCTTAGAAGTAAGCCATGCACTGCGGGAGGGAGGAAGGGAGGGAGGGAGCGTCGTCGTGCCAAGCTGTGGCCATGCTAGGGTGGCCACCAATGTGCCCTCTAAGCTGCAGAGTCTTGCGAGCAAAAATCCGGTGAGCTCCTGGCATTAAAGTGGTGAGCGAGCCATTTGGCCGCTGCATCAGTCAGTTTGCTCTGGAGCCACATCCCTTTCTGAAGCGGAGCCTGAGCGGAGACAAAAAACGTGTGAACCAGAAACGCGATCAGATGCCCGCCCTTGCCCCGCAGTTTCCGGAAACTAGTACCTCGGAGGTACTAGTTTTTTTAAGCCGCATCTTCAGCGGGAAGCCTCGGGTTCGCCACGGGAGCTCTACACTTCCCAGATGTTGCGGTGTGATCGCACCCGGAAAATCTGCCTATCTTCCGTCTCTGTAGCGTGGCTAATGCTCCGTGTGACCGCAGCCCATGTTCAGTTTTGGGCACCACAGTTTAAGAGGGCAATGAAGAAGGCAATGAAGATTATGAGGGGTCTCGAAACCACAACCTATGAGGAAAGGTTAAAGGAGCTGGGTATGTTTAGCCTGAAGAGGAGATAACTAAGAGGTGATATGATAGCCATCTTCAAGTATTTGAAGGGATATCATATAGAGGATGGAGCAGAAACATTTTCTGTTGCCCCAGAAGGTTAGACCAGAACCAATGGATTGAAATTAAACCCAAAGAGTTTTCAGCTAAACATTGGAAAGAACATCCTGACAGAGCCGTTCTGCAGTGGAACAGACTTCTTTGGGAAGTGGTGGGTTATCCTTCTTTACAGGCTTTAAGCAGAGGCTATCTGGCTATCTGACAGCAATGCTGATTCTGTGAAATTAGGCATTATGAGAGAGGGGGCAGGAAGGGATGAGTCAACACTCAGATTTTATGGCCCTTTCTTACATTCCCAGGTTAATGCTGATCACCACTTTGGGGTCAGGAAGGATTTTTACTCCAGACCAGATTGGCCAGGGATACTGGTTTTTTTTTGCCTTCTTCTGGGCAGGGGTCACTGGGGGAGTGGGGGGAGGTAGTGGTGAATTTCTTGTGTTGGCAGGGGGTGAACTAGATCTTTGGACTGTGTTCTGCTGGGTGTTGGACTTGAGGTCCCTTCCAGCTTTATGTTTCTATATTTTAAAGTGTACTTTACATTGTGGAACATAGGTCAGCAGGTATGAGTTACACTGGCTGGGGGGAAGCTGAACATGAGAAAATGTTGCCAGTTACCTTTGTGTCCATCCTTCCTTCTGGTTGCTGCAAGATATGGCCTGGTTGGCTGTACTCAAGGATTTCTGCTAGGAGTGCATGATTTATTCAAACCCTAACCAAGCGATGTTTTCTGACTAGATGTCCATTGAACCGGGAATGCAGGGACAACAGACTAACTGCATTCTGTGCTACAAGAAAGGGCTCTTCTGTGAGCCATTTTTAACATGGCAGCCACTAGTAGTGTTAGTTTTTGAACATAACACAGGGGCGCAACATGGTAATTGCATTTGCTATACTGATCCTGCCCTTCCATTCAGTGGTGTGGTGGTGGAAAGTGCTGACAAGTCACACCTGACTTATGGTGACCCAGTAGGGTTTTCAAGGCAAGAGATGCTCAGAGGTAGTTTGCCATCACCTGCCTCTGCGTAGCGATTTCAGGCTTCCTTGGCAATCTCCCATCCAAGTACCAACCAGGTTAGCTTCTGAAATCTGATGAGATTGGGCTAGCCTGGGCTATCCAGGTCAGGGCCCCTTTAGTGATAGATATTTATTATTTGGACAACATTACTAATTTGTGCAGGTGGGAGAAAACTGTGTAGTTGGCTATGTTCCAGGCACACACCCTGCAGAATTCTTCCTGTCATTTCTACTGCCGCTGTCCTCCCTGTGAGACTTAAGTGTCTTACAAAACAGTCTACAGCGCTGCAAGTGGGGTTGCGCCAGCAGGGATGATTAGGGGAAGACCAATGTGCAAAACAGCCCTTTTTGCCTTTGTCCAAAGAGTGTCCTGCCAGAGGCCATTATCTTGTTGTCTGAGGCAAAGGTTCTTTCCAGTGGATTTGGGTGGTCAAAGAATGCTCAGCAAGGAAAAACACTGTGGTACAGAGATACTTTAATTACAGAACATAAAACAAACAACAGTGTAAAGATCCTCACGTCCCTTCAGTTACTGAGAGGCTTCTTATAGTAACAGTTTCCAGCCACTCCAGTGAAGCCCAACTGCTGTTATTTCCTCTTCCTGTTTTTATCGTCTGCTTTGGTACAGACTCCTAGCATAACTATCATCTGGCAGGCATGCTGAGTCAGGTTCCAGTATCTGCACCTGCCATCCCCTTGTTAGCAAGGGAATTGATCCTTAGGGATGCTCTTGCCCATTGCCAGCCAGTTGGCCAGTGGGGAAACCCTGCCCCAACAGTGTCCACCCCTCTTCCTCCCCTTCTGTGAGATTTAAAGAGCCCTCTAGCTGATCAGTGGGAGCACGTGGCCCACCAGTCAGCTGGAGGGCTCTTTAAATCTTGCAGGAGGGAGAAGGGTGGTCACATGCCTGAACTCCAAGCGGTGTTCAGGCATGTATGGTCCCCCTGCTTCTTGCCCAAAGCATTTTAAAGGGGCCCTTTAAATGCTTTTGGCAAGAAGCTGGGGGGGGCACACCAGTCCCCAACATGACGACATCACTTCTGCATGATGTCATTTCATTGGGGACATCCCCGCCTCCTCCAGAAATGCCTCCCAAAGTCTCCCGCCAGGAACCAGGAAGGACCTGGCAACCCTATAGCCACTTGTACAGCCTAAGCTTGGATAAGGTTCCTGGCAACACCATTCCCTCCTCCTCCTCAAGGGTTTCTTCTGTGATGGCACACATAATTCCTACCCCCACCCTGGTGGGGCGGGTAACCGGCTACAGTATTCTAGCCACTGTAGTTCAAAATATACTGGAAAAAACTATCTAGGGAAACTTTAGGTTCTGCTTCTTCCCAAGGTAGCTTAGGAGTAGGTTGAGGAGTCATTGCATGGTGTAGTGGTTAAAAGTGTTGGACTAGAATCTGAAAGACCAGGTTCAAATCCCCACTGTGCTATGGAAGCTTGCTAGATGACCTTGGGTGAGTTGCACACTTTCAGCCTAACCTACTTCACAGGGTCATTGTGAGGAAAAATTGGAGGAGAGGAGATCATATAAGCCACTGTGGGTCCCCATTGGGGATAAATGTGAGGTATCAGTCACGTTAATACATAAACTGTTTCAAATCTATAAGCAAATGTTCCTGTTTTTCATTCATTTATACTTTTGTCAATAGTTCTGTACTTTTTCTTTTTGGTTTGGTTCTTTTGCATGTATCATGTCTTTTTATAGTTATATTTGTCGTGTACATCTTTTATGCACATAATGTCTAATTATGATCTATTGATGTAGAGGTGTACTTTCTGGGATTAATTTAGAGTGAAAGAAACAAAAAAAAAATAGCATGGAAATAAGGAGTCAGATTTAATTCACATGTGTGAGAAGCAAAACCAGAATAGCTTTTGGGGGGGTCAAAATGGCAGGAAATTTGAGAAAGTCCCCAGGCTATCCATTTATCATTTGTTTTGCCTGATGGCCAAGTATGCTGGCAACATTCACTTGTATAAGCTTGCATGGGCCACTTAACAGCCATTGGGCTGCTGCTCTCATATCTGTATGACCACCAGGATCTTTCTGCTAGCAGCAGGTTCCCAGCACAGTGTGCACGTGTGCATTGCTTGAACAGTAATCTTTTTTTCATGAGTGAACAGGAAACTTTCAAAGAGTCAGCCAGGGAGATGCTTCCAGGAAAGACAAATGAGAAAGCTTGCATAGAGCTTGTGCATGCATGAGATAGCACATCTTTGCTCAAACAGTGAAACACACACTGACACTGCTAGCATAATGGTATTGCAAGGAGATATGCCAGTACAGATACTTCAGATCAGGTGCCAGATGATAGGAAGTATGGAGTTGAAGATTTTACTATGAGAAGGCCCTGGCTCTCGTCACCACTAGCCTGGCTTCTTTAGGGCCTGGAAGGGCCAAACGGATTTGGGACCCTGATCTTAGTGCCCTCTGGGGAACGTGTGGGGAAAGGCGATCCCCTAGGTAAGTAGGTCCCTGACCATATAGGGCTTGCCATCAAGTCACAGCTGATTTATGATGACCCTTTAGGGTTTTCAAGGTAAGAGACATTCAGAGGTGGTTTGCTATTGCTTGCTTCTGCATCATGACCCTGATATTCCTTGGTGGTCTCCCTTCCAAATACTGACCAGGGTTGACCTTGCTTAGCTTCCAAGATCTGCTCAGATCAGGCTAGCCTGGGCTATCCAGGTCAGACCTAAAAAATAAAACTTAAAAATACATAAAAGACCACAATTTCAAATTAGAATTTAAGACTGCCAGTAAATAAAAAAATTAAATTAGTCAAATGCAGTCCTAAATACAATTGTCTTCAGCTGCCTCTAAAAGCTTGAAAGTGGGGGGGGGGGGCAGACATACGTCCATGGGGAGGTTGTTCCATAAATGTAGAAAAGTAATATAGATGATTTGTTAATTGTCTAAAGCCTTTCAGTTATCTATTTTTTTTGGTTCAACTTTCTCCAGAGACTGGATTTCAATTTCGAAATTCACAGTGTATTCAGTACTAATTACTTAGAGGGGTTCTTCTAGACAAAGCAAAGTAAGTTAATGACAGTATCAGTTCAGAGTGCCGTTGGTGTTTCTTCAAGGTCATTGGTATATAGATTTCAAAATGTGCATGTTAAGAAAGTGTGTGCTAAGGAAGAGATTAACATAAATGCTCTTTTGTCTGTGGAGTTCTAGGTCAGCAAACAATTGACCCTCAATATATTCAGTTTGTGTGCCCAGAATTGGTTCAGCTAGGGGTCTGTCATGCTGCTTTCTGCAGCCTGCGCCCTTTTTTCCACCTGTATGTTGATCAGCTATACATCATGGTGTGGGGCAGGGTCACCATACCTGATGGCCAGCTCCAGTTTGGCCAAACAAAGAATATATGACACTGAAAGGCAAAGTGATATTGCTAAAGTGTTGACATTTTTGGCCCCAAAGGAAACAAAATATGTAGTTGCTCCTGCAATGTATTTAATGTTGTTAGAGATTCCCTCTCACCGTAGGGCATACTCCCTGGCAAGATGTAACATCTATCCATTGGCAGTGTTAGAAGGCCGATATACCTTTGTCAGAGCGACTATGCCCATGTGGTTCAGGGAAAGTTGAAACAATTGAACATACTTTTACTCCACTGTGTGTTTTATGAAACCATCAGAGCAAAGATTATACATCCTATTTTAAGGAGGTATCATGGATACTTGGACAAGGAGATAAGTAGGAAACGATGATTTGATACTGCTCCACAGCTCATGACAAACTGTGCTAAATTTTTAGCAATAGTTCAAAAAATACGTGCTGCACGCAGAGAACAATCTTAGAAACAATCCAGAAGGTCTAGGAGATGGGGAGTAGAACTGTATAATCCATATAACACTTACTCAATAGCAATGTTCCCTCTAAGCTGAGTTAGTGTGAGCTAGCCCACAGATTTTTAGCCTCCAGCTCACACATTTTTGTCTCCGCTCAGGAAGGATGGCTCCAGAGCAAACTGATTTATGCAGCAGCCAGATTGCTCGCTCACAACTTTAATGCCAGTAGCTCACAAAATAGAATTTTTGCTCACAAGACTCCACAGCTTAGAGGGAACATTGCTCAATAGTTGAATAATTTTTATTCAACAGTTGACACAGTATTGTAGAAAGTTAGAGTTTTAGCAGTTTTGTAACATAGGCAGATTAAACCGAGTTTTAAATTTAAATATTTGAAATTTTATATATATTATTGGTACCCTTCTTTGTATTGATTGTAATTGATTTGTGCTGGTTATATACTGAATAAACTATGACTATGACTACCTGATGGCCAGCTCCAGTTTGGTCTGCACTGCACGTTTAAAAGAAGGGGGTTGGAGACAGGCTGGACATCTGGAGCAGACTGCAGCAACACCCCCCACCCCATGCATCCATAGTTTAATTCTTGTGTTGGTACTCATTCTTGCTATGTCTGCAGGGGGCTGCTGAGTAACAGAGTCGGGAAGGAATTTTTACCCTTGATTGGCTAATAGGCCTTGGGCTTTGTGGTTTCCCTGTAGCAGAAGAGTATGTTCTGCATATGTTTGATAGTGCTACTGAATGAGCATAACCATCACAACTGCCTGCCGGTGTTTAGGGATTGGCTGGGTGTGAAGTGGTGGGCTTCCTGGATGACCCCAAAAGGTGGGTCTCTTTAAGGGGCTCTTAGGGTGAGAACATAATCGTAACCTTCAGCGATGGCATGTGGATCCTATCCCCAAAAATCTGGTAGCAAACAGCAACGGTGGTCTCTGCCACTTCCAGTGCTGAGACTAGTTCTTTCCTGGTTACCCCAACTGGGGGAGGTGGCATGCTGTCAGTGGGCAGACTGCCAGGGGTACCCATTAACTGTGCTGGCCAAAACCTGAGGAAGCCATAATCAATGAAGAAGGATGGGGAGGAGGAGATTGGATATATACCCCGCCCTTCACTCGGAGTCTCAGAGTGGTTTACAAACTCATTTCCCTTCCCCTCCCCACAACAGACACCCTGTGAGGTTGGTGGGGCTGAGAGAACTCTGACACAAACTGCTCTTTCAGGAACAGCTGTGCCAGAGTTTGTGACTGACCCAAGGTCATCCAGCAGGTGCAAGTGGAGGAGTGGGGAATCAAACCTGATTCTCCAAGATTAGAGTCCACGCACTTAATCACTACACCAAACTACAACCTGATGTTCCCCAGTCTGTTGTGTCAGTGTCATTCTTCTCTCCCTCTCCTTCAGGCTTGCCCCCATTCTGGACACAGCCCACACCAGGCTTTTTATTTATTTGCTTCATTTATATGCAATGGGGCCCCAAAGTTGCTTGCATCATTCTCCTCAGCCCCTGCCTCCCTATAAAGTAGATTAGGCTGAGAATGTGTGACTGGCCCAAGGTCACTCAGCAAGTTTCCCTAGCAGAGTTGAACCTGGGTTTTCCAGATCCTAGTCTGACAACTCAGACTATTACACCACACTGGCTCTCTTGAATTCTTATATAGCATATCTTTGTGGTGGTTTTAGTGTTCTTTCCAATGTTATTTTTAGGAGCATGGGAGCCAACATCCTTCCATGGCAGAGTGGGCATTTCAAGCTGAGTCTCCAAGGTCGTCAGACACTAGGGTACCACTGTAGTGGGAGATCTCCCAGCCCTGGTCCCCTGCTGCTACCTAGTGGGAGATTAGGCTGATAAAACGACATTGCAGCAATGCCTCAAGGTCACTTCGAGTCACCTAACAGGAATGGCATCGCACACAGCCAGAGTGCCCTAGAAATGCCCCCAAATTTGGTAAAGCTATATAGTTTGAGGGAAGATTGCTGGAGCATCCTCTGTGTCGTGTGATGTCACTTCCAGTTATGTGACCGGAAGTGAGGTTATGGAATTGTACGGCATCTTGTGATGCTGTGTGGTGCTCAGCCCACCCCTAGAAACTCCTGGAGCTGGCTAGCTGTCAGCGGGCCACTCTGTCTGATACGCTAATCACTGCAGCGTGATGGACATTGGAGGGTGCCTCCTTCCTGCACTGCTCAATGATGTTGGGAAAGTAAGGGCATGTGGGAAGAGGAAAATCCCTAGCTCTTTTCATTGTCGGCCTCTCTTGGGAACTGGAGCAAAGATGGTGTTTGAGAGAGCTCAGTGTGGGTTTCTCCCATGTGCTCTTGGAGTTTCTGAATTACTCAGCAGTGCAGGAAGGAGCTGCTTTGCGTTACCTTCGGTTCCAGGCTTTAAAAATAATCACTATTAAAAACTGGATATTTTCATGAAGTATGATTATTTTTTAAAAAGAGCCAAGCAAAGAGTACTAATATCAGATTTCGTAGATACATTAAAACTAAGTTGATTATATGCTTAGTGCTACACAGGTGCTCTGGAATTGGGGCCAGATGAAAAGACAAAAAAAGACTCATAGCTAAGAATCCTATTTTGCTTATTTAGTGTACTGGTTAATACTGCCTTGTCAGAGACGACTAAGCTGACTTTCAGTCTGAATATTTGGAGGGAATCCTGTTTAAAGTGTAGGCTTTTCAGTTGCTTTATTACTTGTAAGCTACAATCCAGGTTTCCATTTTAATCAGTAGTTCTGCTGAGCTGACATTTTAGCTTGTTTGATATTTCTGCTTCTAAGTCTGCTGAGACCACTCGCAGCATGGGAGGTGTGCCTGTCATCTGTCCTTTTACTAAAGCACCATCCTCATTTTGATGTGGCAAGGAAGGGAGCAGATCAGCAAAACGTCAATAATTGATGTCTGCTAAACTGTTTTGTGCTTCTAACATGCTGCTGCTGAAAAGCGATGTATTTTTATTCCTGGTTTGTGATCATGAGATGTCTGTTACAAACTTTAATTTTATCTCCCCTGCTGTCCTCCTTTTGTCTATTCTGTTTCATGTTGTAAAGTAGGAACTGTGTTTGGCCATGGACCTGCTTTCTGATTTTGTGTTGTGCAGTGCCATGCGTAGTAGTGCCACTTCAGAAATTAAAGTAAATATTTTGCATTTCTTGCCAGATGTCGAGCATGCAAACCAATTTTTTTTAAATCTCTTTAGGGGATTTGTACTGCAAATATACATATTTTTAAAATCAACAATGGCCCCGGTCACACTAGAGGGAAAGGCACGGCTGAAGTGCGGCTTTTTAGAGCCGCAGCAAAAGAGAAGCGCTGCAGCGGGATCAGACAGATCCCCTGAGCCACCGCGCATATGCTCCCCAGTGCAATCAGATGCGAGGGGGAAGCCACAGACAGAAGAGCGAGGCGAGGCTGATGTGCATGTGTGTGCCCGCGCAGTTCAGCAGGGGACCTCGCATGCTGCGGGAGACAAGCGCGTCAGCGATCACACGGCCACCTGTGCAGCGGATTTTCTGGTAGGTAGAAGTGCTTAGCAGGTTTATTTTAACTCCGCATCTTCAGCCGGAAGAGACGGATCGGGGACGGGTGCGTGCTGCATCCCAGATGTTGCAGTGTGATCGCGCCTGCTTGATGCACCCCCGATCCGTCCCTCTCACGGATCTAATCTTCCAGTGTGACCGGAGCCAATATTTACTATAAAGAAGTCTGAAGAAATATCTCGGTTTGGAAATACTACACCTAGCAAGTGTACTGTTGTAGTGTAGTGTAGTGTAGTGTAGTGTAATAGATGTAGGTGATTAGAAACAAAAGGTGTTAGAGGTTCAAAAGGGTTTCCAGCTCTGGTTTGGGAAATACCTGGAGATTAGGGAGGGGGAGCCTAGGGAGGGCAGGTTTTTTTTGGGGGGGGGGGACCTCAACAAGCTGTAACGCCATAGACCCTCTCCAGGGTCTCAGGTAGAGTCTTTCACATCACATACTGACAGATCCTTTATCCAGAGATGCTGGAGATTTATTTATTTATTTATTCAGTTTATATCCTGTCCTCCCTGCCGAGGAAGGCAGATTAAACCAGCTGCCTCCTGCATGAGCCACAGCTGGCATCACTAGTGTTTAGCTGACTTCTGGTTGGAGTGGTAAAATGCTTTGCACTTATACCAGATATTTTACTTAATTAAAATGTTTGTATGCTGCCTTTCCACCTGATTAGGGTCCCCAAGGCGGCAAACAAGAAATCTTGAAAACATTTGAACATTATAAGCAGCATTTAACAATTTAAGATAGTTCAATAAAACACATAAATGTACAACACGAAAACTAGGGAGGAGGGCCAATAACAGTTGTGGACTCAGGGGTGAGGGCAGGAGCAAGGGCAAGGAGGAAGAACAACAACACAGACCAGATTTCGGGGAAGAGGGGCCAGTTTTATTGATTACAACTGCAAGAGCTTTGGCACTGCATGGGGACAGATTCAGCATCAGGTGACCTGCCTGCTGCCCAATATAACCCCATTCCCCCTGCTGGAGGATGGGGAAATCACAGAGTGGCAAGCCCCAGGAACCCACATGGGCACAAGCTGCTGTGTAGTTCCCTTGGTGGTGAGAGTCAGCTGACAGCACCCGACTGGGCATGCTGCTTAAAGGCTCCACCCCAAGACCCCTTAAGGGAGTTCCCCGAACTAGTGGAGGCAGATCCCCAAAATGGATCCATGCCAGTGCCAAAACTACCCAACCAAGCTGTGATGCAGGAGAGTCAGAACAACAGAGCACATGGCCCCAGCTGCAGCCCAGGTAAAATGGGGAGGGGAAACTCAAGAATGGAAACTCAGAAGACCAGGTCTGCTTCGAGCACTATCCCTCCCTGGCCAGCCAGAAATGAACTGATTGGCTGGCTGAGGCTGCTGCAGGAACCACTACCTCAAGCCCCATGCAGCTGGCTCAGGGCCAGTATGGTGGCCTTCCTCTGCCTGCTTCCAGTCTTGGGCCACAAATTCGGCCCCAGGTATGTCTTGGACCATTACTTACTGAGGGTATGTCAAGCTAAACAAAAACATCTTCACCTGCTGGGGGGGACATCTATAGAGGGAGACATGCATTGACTGAACTGATTACCATTTGCAAAACAGAAACAGTGCAATCCTATGCTGTTACTCCAGACTTCGTCCACTGAACTCTTTGGGCTTAGACTGGAGTGACTCTATCATCAAACTACCAGTTTGAGAGACAGTTTGGTGTAGTGGTTAAGTGCGTGGACTGTAATCTGGGAGTACAGGTTTGATTCCCCACTCCTCCACATGCAGCTGCTGGCGTGACCTTTGGTCAGTCATAAGTCATTTCAGAGCTGTTCTCTCAAGGGCAGTTCTCAAGAGAGCTCTCTCAGCTCCACCTACCTCACAGGGTGTCTGTTGTGGGGAGGGGAAGGGAAAGGGTTTGTAAGCTGCTCTGAGACTCCTTCGGGTAGTGAAGGGCAGGGTATAAATCCAATATCATCTTCTCTTCTTCTTCTACCAGTCATGTTCATTTCTGTGTTTTGAGTGAATTTTTGTATTATCTTCAAAATTTCTTTAAAAAATAAAGCTAGCCCACTTTCCCCCCTCACTGTACTCTATCCCAACTGTAATAGACCTTTTTTATTTAATGTTATGTTTTACTACGGAACAAAGTTTGAGTCCAGTGGCACCATTATGACCAACGAAGTTTAATTCTGGGAATAAGCTTTCATGTCCATGCACACTTCTTCAGATACACACAAAAGCTTATGCCCAGAATGAAACTTGGTTGGTCTTTAAATGTGCCACTGGACTCAATCTTTGTTCTATTTCTTCAGAGCAGCATGGCTACCCACCTGAATCTGTTTTGCTACAGTGATTTCCCCCCCATTTAACCAGCCGACTATAAAGCATCATCATTTGGAATACGAAATGGAATCTAAGTGCAGTAATTTTCAGCTCCAAAACACAATAGGAAGCTTTCCCTCTCTCCTCAGTCTACTCCTGAAACTTTAAAAGATTTCTTATAACTTTTAAAAAACCCAAACAACAACTGAAGTTGTTTATGAACAGAACACAACTAAGAGCTGTGTAAGGTCATATGTGACTTTGACCAAAGTTTCCTCAACTGCTTATTTTAAGAGCAGCTTATCAGTCCTTTTAGCTGTGAGCAACTTACTTGGAGGTGAACACTTTCGCTTGTCATCCTTAACCTGTGCTTTTTGTGTCTGAAGCAAAGAAACAGCTGTGGTGGAGCTGTACGAAGTCATTAAGGAACTAGGTATCATTGAAGCTCTTGAGGATCAGATTCAGAAATTTTGTCCAAGGTTTCAGGGAGTGCAGACAAAACAAAATGCATAACCAAAATATAAATTGTGCTGGTGGTGCAGTTTGCTTTGAAACAATTCCCTCTTTATTTCCTTCTGACTGGTGTGTGTGTGTGTGTATTGCTTTGTGAAGGATGTGCAACAGCATGCATACGGTATTGTATCATATATGCTCACAGTAGTTTTATGTTTTTTTTCTGCTGAAATTCAACAAATACCCTACAAAGTAAATATCCCTAAAATCCAGTGCTTTTCTCATAAATTGATTCCAAAATAAATGTAATATTGTTGTGTTCTGTTCATAAACAACTTTGATTTTACAATATGACATCCATATATAAATATACAATAAAATGAAGTCTTTAATATTATGAAAGGCCTTACTGCAGAGAACTGTGTCATTTCTACAGTGCAAAACATCTCGGTCGCACATTTATAAAATCATGTGATTCTAGGAAAAGCGCTGAAGCAGTTATACCAATATATCTAATTCTCAAAGTTGGCTGATCTGTAGATACTTAAATCTGGAGACTAAAGCAACAGACAGACAAGAAAAACCTCAGGTTTGCAGAAAAATCTGAAATCTAAAGAAAATAAAAATTGAGGTTTTAATCTCCCCCAATAATAGAAGCAGCAACTGTAGCTTTAACAAACTAATGGAGGAACAATCTCTCATGCACATCTTGCTTTGGATGACGTTTTGTGTGCCATGTAATTATCCTCTAAGGAATATAAAACTCAAAACATTTAGCATTTACCATGGGATCTAGAAGACTTCATTACCAAAATTTGAAATGATTTGATTAGTATATTATTAGCACATTAATATTTCTTACTGAAAGGTTTAGATTCAGCTGCTCTTTCAGTATATGAAACAGGTTAGCATTTGAGTCTGTAGACAGCTAGGTTTTTTCTTCAGCAGTTGCTTTGATTTGACTCTTATGGAGATCCAAGGGCATGTGTGTTTCTCTAATTTTATGCATTTTTAACCATGACCTTGGAATATGCCATCATTCTGTGGCAAGGAAATAGGAGGAAATTCTTGAATTTAGCAAGATCATCCTGTGTTAGACACAAACAAGACTTCCTAGTTTTTCACGGAATGCGTATTTCCTGTGAGTCAAATATACCTTTTAGTATATTTCAGTTATAACATCAGAGAGAAGGCTAGAGTTCAAGCCTTCCTGCTAACAGATCACGTTCTCACATGGAACAATATCTTACATGTTCTTCTGCATTGCAATGAGGTAGAACAGTACTTGGATGGACAATATACAGGGTTACTAGTTCTGGTTTGGGAAATATGAAGAAGAAGAGATGGTTTTTATACCCCACAAAGTGGCTTACAATCGGCTTCCCTTCCTCTCCCTATGACAGGCATCTTGTGAGGTAGGTGGGGCTGAGAGAGTTCTGAGACAACTGTCACTGGCCCAAAGTCACCCAGCAGGCTTCATGTGGAAGACTAGGGAATCAAACCCGGTTCTCCAGCTTAGAATCCACTGCTCTAACCATGCCAGCTCCCACCTGGAGTGGAGGTGAAACCTAAGGAGGGTGAGCTTGGAAAAGGGGAGGGACTTCAGTGGGGTATAATGCCACAGAGTTCACCTTCCAAAGTAGCCATTTTCTCTAGGGGAACTATTTCTGTTGCCTGAAGATCGGTTGTAATCCCAGGAGTTCAGCCACCACCTGGAGATTGGCAACGCTTAGGATAGAATGTAAAAAACATGAATGTAAGACCCTCAGCCACTCTGTAAAATGGAGAACATACCCTTTAAGGGGGCAGTATGGCCATTTTAAGGAGCTGCGGTGGCTCAAGTGGTTAAGACGCTGAACTGCAGGTTGTGGAAGGTCAGTAGTTCAGCAGTTCGAGACCCGGGTGTGCCGCATGATGGAGTGAGCTCCCATCTCTAATTCCAGCTCCTGCCAACCTAACAGTTCGAAAGCAAGAAATTGCAAGTAGATAAATAGGTACCACTTCGGTGGGAAGGTAACAGCGTTCCGTGCACCTTGGTGTTTAGTCATGCCGGCCACATGACCACGGAAACGTCTTCGGACAGCGCTGGCTCTTCGGCTTCGTAACGGAGATGAGCACCGCAACCCTAGAGTCTGATTCGACTGGCTTTCGAGCAAGGGAACCTTAACTTTTATGGCCATTTTAGTTGGGAATATATCCCATTAAATCTAACAGTCTAACTTCCAATTAAGCAGGTATAGGACTGGACAGCAAAACACCAGCTCAGCTGATGTGGTTGTTGTCTGAATGCTGGGTTTGCTTGCTAGCTTTCTTTCTGAAATGCAAAGATGGTTTAAATACTGAGCTCTCAGCTATAAATAGTAGTCAGTAGAAACTGACTGTGATTTAAAAATTGAGATGATAATGCTTCGTACATTTTTAATTTTTAATAAAAGAGCAAATCAGATCCTATTATGACTTCCTTTTATGTACATCCATATTTGAATGTGTACTTACTGATTTCCTTACCAGGTCAGCTTTAATGTGGCTGAATTTTCTTCACAGTTTTCTTGTAGAATTGGAGCAGTCAAGGTGTTGTCATCCATACACCATCAAAACAACCCAACTAAAACACCCAGCCGTAATCAACATAAAACAACCAATATAATCTTTAATGTTCAGGTACACATTGTTGAATGGCAAAGTCATGATAAGAAAACATGACAATATGCAAATGGCTTCTGAAAACACTCTTACAGGGCATTCTTAGACAGACCTAGGTCCCGGTCACACGTGTGTGATAATGCGTGGGAGAAGTGAGGCTATTTAACCTGGAGGAAATTGACCCGCACTTGCACAATCACACAGTTCTTTGAAGCTGAGGGCATAGCCCGCCACTGCATGATCATATGCAATCGCGGGTGAGTTGGGGTTTTTTTTTGCTGTTTGTTTTCGATTCGCTTAAACAGAGGATCAGTGAATCGCATCTCCGCACTGAGGACTTCCTATGGCAGTATGCGATGATGCGCATAACTGAGGGGGAAAAACAACAACTGCAGAGTCGGGATGGCCTGATCAGACCATCCTGACGCCATGAGAGCGCACTGAAGTGATCACACAGGGGAAAGTCTGTCTGCGGCCCGTATTATTATTATTATTTATTTCAATTTATAGCCCTCCCTCCCCAGAAAAGCGGGCTCAGGGCGGGTCACAGACAGGCATACGCCCGCACATAAAAACATTTTTAAAACCACTTAAAACATTATACAACATTACAAAATTACGTATATAAAGTGCTCCAGATATTCCACAAAGATGACTAACTTACTGCTGCTCTACTAGCTCAGTGTCCTCTGTTCCGGACAATGCTGGCGTTCTTTCTGCCAGGGCCAGGTAATGATGGTACCGTAGTGGCGGCTCCTACTCAAACACCTGGCGGAAGAGCTCCGTCTTGCAGGCCCTGCGGAACTGCATTAGGTCCCGCAGGGCCCTGATCTCCTCCAGGAGCTCATTCCACCAGGTAGGAGCCGCCACCGAAAAAGCCCTGGCCCTGGTAATGGCCAGCCTGGCCTCCTTCGGGCCTGGTATTGCCAGGAGATGTTTTGCACCCGACCGTAGTGCCTGTGGGGGAACATATGGGGAAAGGCTGTCCCTTAGGTATGGTGGACCCCGACCATGTAGGGCTTTAAAGGTAAGAACCAGCACTTTGAAGCAAATCCGGTACGCTATAGGCAGCCAGTGCAGCGCTTTCAGCACAGGCTGGATGTGGTCCCTTCTAGGAAGACTCATCAACAGCCTGGCCGCAGCATTCTGCACCAGCTGCAGCTTCCGGATTTGCGACAAAGGTAGCCCCATGTAGAGAGCGTTGCAGTAGTCTAGTCTTGAGGTGACCATCGCATGGATCACTGTGGCCAGGTCGCTGTGGTCAAGGAAGGGAGGCAGCTGCCATGCCAGCCGCAGATGGTAGAAAGCTGACTTAGCAGTAGCAACCCTTTTGAAACTGGACTTTCTCTGGTATTTTTTAATTCCATCGTTTTTATTGCAGTCGCACACTGAGTTGTCTTCCATGACTCCAAGGTATCTCTCCTGGTTAGTTACTGTCAGTTCAGTCCTATCAATGTATACTTATAGTTAGGATTTTTCGCTCCAATTTGCATTACTTTGCATTTGCCCACAATGAACCTCAGTTGTCACGTTGATGCCCACTTGCCCAGTTTCGACAGATCCCTCTGGAGTACCTCACAGACCTCCCTGGTTCTCAATGCCCTGAGCAACTTCGTGTCATCCACAAATAAATATCCATCTAGCTAAGTATCCATCTAGCTAAAAATCTAATCTCCACTACAAAAGAGAATTGTTGGTTGTGCTTTTCCAGAGTTTAAATTTGTGACTGCAGAAAATTTGTGTCTGAATACCTATCAGTCAAGCTATGAATTCTGAATGTACTCAAGGTTCCATTCCAGAAAACATGGACAGTCCCATCTTGTTCATACTTTAATGTATAGTGCATGAAAGTTTAGGCAGATAGTTTATTTTAGTAAAAGAAATGGCTATCCATCTTGCATGCCACTGTAGTTTCTGAATCCACTTATTGTGCTTTTCTGTGCTCTCTTTGGTAAATGATAGAGGATAGATTGTCATGAAAGATCTTGCTACTTTGGTGTATGCTTTGGTAAAATCTAGATTAGATTACTTTAGTGTGTTCTACATGGGACTTCCCTTGAAGACTGTACAAAAGCTACAGTTGATGTAGAATGTTACACCTAGAATGCTGACTGGAGTGTTTGAAGGTCATACACATTTATCTGCATGCATTCATGGGTTGAAAACCAGCTAAAAGAAATTTCTTGCATTACAATTTATACCCAGCACTGCGGGGCTGGGAGCATAATCTCTGTCATGCAGGCATTTGGTGACCTTCTGTCTGGAGTCTGTCCGGAGGGATAACCCCCCCTCCCCTGGCAAACATGGAAGTTTGGGAATTAGGCGACATTTTCTCCACAGTGATTTGTTTATATGAAAGATAATTTATGATTTGGCATCCCCATGGTAAAATGTGCCAAACATCTGCCTTGTTCCATGTGGCTAAGTGTGGTGGAGGTGGGGGAAAGGACTATACCTTTAAGCCCGGGGATGCCTGTCTTTTGTTTTAGGAGCACCAAAGATACCGGTGGACTGAGAATCTGAAGAAACATAGAATACAGAGTTTTAAAGTGAAACATACTCCCTTTCTGAATTCTGTGCAGACCACATGCAGATGAGAAATAATTTGATCAATGCGTAAAGACAGTATAATATCAACAACATCCAAGAAATAATTTGAATGTCAGTACAAATGAACAAATCTGACATGTTACCAGCTCATTTTCTTTATGTATAGTATTTCATTGATAGGCCTACAATCTTCTACAGAGTGAGTTCTTAAGGGCAGAAAATTGCTTCATGATGCTACATCTTATTTCCCATTAAATTTCTAATATCAGTAAGTCATCAAATAGCAAGGCTTGGAATATCTTGTCTTCCCATTTTAGTAGGCTCCCCCCCCCCACCTGTCTGCAGTTTGTTACTTAGTGTATGTAGTAAGGGATTTTGCTGAGAATTTGGAGGTCATGAATCCAAACTTCGCTTATGCCATGAAGTCAAAAGTAGCCTTAGGCATGCCCCTGTAGTTCAACTCAGAAAGCACACCAAACCATGGTTGTAAAGCAGCCTGTCTCCTTGCAGTTGCCATCTTCTTAGCTTCCTAAATGCATTGACGTTGTCTCTGGGATGCTGGGTTGGAAAATACCAGAAGACTTTGGGGGTGGATCCAGGAGAAAGCAGGGGTTAGGGAGGGGAGGGACATCAGCATGGTACAATGCCATAGAGTTAGGGTTGCCAAGTCCCCCCGGGGGGGCGGGGAAACCCCCACCGAGAGGCCCGTTCCCCACCAGCAGGGATTGGGCCACCGGGGGGACCCCACCCCCAAAGCACGCGACGTCCCTGGCGTGAACACATCACCCGGAGGTGACATAATCACGTCGGGCACATTGCGGGGGGACGCTCTATCATCAGAGGGAAAACTCTATGGTTTTCCCTCGGATGATTGTGGCCCTGCCCCCAACGTGCCTAATGCGATTACGTCACTTCCAGGTGACGTGATCATGGCTCGCGCCAGGAGACTCCAGGAGACGTCCGTGACTCCCCCTGCTATTCCCGTGGTAGGACTTGGCAACCCTACATAGAGTCCACCCTTCAAAGCAGCCATTTTCTCCAGGGGGCTGGCAAGCCTGGGAATGCAGCAGCTTCTGAAGGCAGTGATGGCCTTCGCAATGGTTTGTCAATTCACAAATCGAGCCAAGCCATACTTTCTCTCTAAGCGCTGATTAAGAAATCTCTGAACCTCACCTGTGAGACTTGGGTTCTAAGCCTTGCTTCTGTTTGTGGCTGTAAAGAAAAATGGTTGCTTGCTTTTGCTCTGTGTAACAAAATCTTTGGTTCAGGCTAAAAGAGGCCTATGCAATCATTCCCAGAGATGGTAGAGTCCAGAGTCAGTGTGACCTTGTAAGCGAGGTAGTTTGCAGCTATAGAGAAAGGGAGTACCATCCTGCCCTGGCCTAAGCAATTAGCGCATTCCAAGCAATTGAGCTACAGGTTTTGCACCTGTGGGAAAGAGGCGAGGCTTATCTGCAGTACAGTTTCATTTCTTCCCTTCTGGTCCATCATGTTATACATCATGTGGTTAGCAACACTGAGAGATTTACATCACCTCTCAGGCCTTAGGTCAATCAGAGGCCCTCTCCATAAAGTTAGTTAGCATTTGCCATTTGGGGGCTCAATAACTACTTGACATGAAGTATGTCAGTGGTTACCCAGGTCAGTTGATGCTCATGGCATCCATCTCGAACTGCCTGCTCATGTGGGCTGTGGTCCTGGGTATCTCTGCAAGAGCGTGCTGCTTTGGATTGCTGAAACTACTTGCTTGAGATGAACCAACACTGAGTAACTTGGAACCTTGCTTTATAGTATTAACTAAGCTGGATAAGCATAGAATGTATTGTTTTATGTTCCTTCACCATCTTGTCTTTTTAAATTTATTTTTTGCACCTTAAAATAATTATATTTTTACCGTGTTGTGGATTTCTGCCTTCACTGACCTCAAAGCCTTCTTCTAGAAGCATTGGCCTTTGACCACCTCCCTGGTAATTGATTTTGTTTGGAAACTCAGGCTGCTGCCTTACCCTGCAGGGCTGACTTTTCTTTAATTCCCTGAAAGGCTGGGAGACTTGTCCTTTCGCTCCTAAGATGTTGGGATAGACTGAAAGGACTGGGATAGACTGGTACACCTACCAAGACTAGGGTGAGATTATTCTCTCTCTGGTATTTTTGTAACTTTGTTTTGCAGCAGCTCCCCTTAACAAAAGTTCTTAGCCTGGGTTTGGATAAGGACTTTTGACAGTGACCCTCTTTGTCTCTTGCAGAGGTGGTCCTTTGTCTGTGCAGGGCTCCCCTCTGGCACATGGTGCTTTCCTGCTCAGTGAAAAATGCTGATCCTAAATGTATAAAAGCTCCTACCAACATACTGGGCAGCGGATAACCATCTCCATAATGGTGAAAAGAACAGAGCAAGCAGAAACAAGATTTAGGATCCATGCCTAGATATGCAGAAAGGGAGTCATACTGACCTTACATGACTGATGTAAGATTTCCTATGATAACTTCTAATAAGTGCTTTGAGCATTCTAAAATAGTATAAACTGTGAGGTAGTAAGAGTAAGAATGATAAGGTTTCTCGTTTTGGGCACCTGTGAG
Organism: Gekko japonicus; assembly: GCF_001447785.1. Classification (NCBI taxonomy): domain Eukaryota; kingdom Metazoa; phylum Chordata; class Lepidosauria; order Squamata; family Gekkonidae; genus Gekko; species Gekko japonicus. The sequence goes on along the minus strand of NW_015174864.1, from coordinate 17,812 downwards.
CTGGAACCTTAAAAAAACACTTCTGATTATCCACTAAGACAATTTCTGCTCACTTTGCAATTGTCGTATGCATCTTCTTCAGCAGCAGTACCTTTTAATCAGCCACATTGTGAATCTTTACTTTTCTGTGATGCAGCTTGATCCAGTCTTAATGGCTGTTTGTTATGAACATTTAAGCCCCAAGAAATCTTTGAATCCACATTAAGAAAGATTCAAAGCATATATAATGTTTCCAGGGCTCTGTGCTTGCTAAACCTCATTATGAATCTTGATGTATCCCTGATTGCTATGCAGTTTGGAAACTTCAGAGCCCTGAAGGGGGGATAACCTTGAGTTGAGTCAATGTTCCTTGGACAAAGCTTATCCTTGGGGCTTAATTTTAGGCAGGACTGATCTGACCCACTCCATAAGAGAAGCTCTTAGCTATGTAATTAGGGAGTGGACTCGAACAGACTTTAGGCATGGACCCCTGAGCCTTTCTGATATTTTCGCATCTTAAGATTTATAAGTCTAATTAACATCACCGAGATGTCAGGAGGTAGGAAAATGTTAAAGGCCCTGACCTGGATAGCCCAAGATAGCCCGATCTCATCAGATCTTGGAAGCTAAGCAGGGTCAACCCTAGTTAGTACTTGGATGGGAGACCACCAAGGAAGTCCAGAGTTGCTATTCAGAGGCAGATAATGGCAAACCACCACTGACCATTTCCTTGCCTTTAAAGTTGGCTGCACTTGACGACGACAACAAAAAAGAAGTCAAAACTCATATTTTGAAAATACGGTGGTTAGATGGATGCAAAATGTGGGTTATAACATCGATTTGTCACAGTGGAGTAAAATATGGAAAGTGATTATTAAATTGACTAAATCTGTTTCATTCAAAAAAAAACTTTTAACAAAATATGTTAAAAGGAAAAATGGAAGAAGAATTTATGGGACCCTGGAGGGCATTTTATGACTGGCTAAAACTTAAATATTGAGAAAAGAAGATTAAGCGAAGAATAATAAGAATGATAGATGAAGTAGTTGTGAAATTGTAATGAGAAGATAGGCATGCAGAATGCTAAACTGGAATTTTTAATATTTCTGTACTTTTCTACCTCCCTTTCCCCTTCCCTTCTTTCTGTATATAAATTAATAAACATTTCCAAAAAAAGGGGGGGAAAAGAAAATACCACTAATTTCTTCAGCATTTCAGGTTGAGAGAATGTGCCCAAGCGTGCTATTACAACTTTAAGTAATAAACCAGCCCAGTAGTTTTGTCAAGCAATCAGCAGACTTCTAATGATTACTGTCAACAAATATTTCCCCAAGTATCATGCTGTGGTACTGCATTTTGCAACTGGGAAAGCAAGGTTGAGAGAACGTGCCCAACCATGCTATTATGTCTATGTTGGACCAAGGGCTTGATCATACCTTATATTCTGTCTACTCAGTCCTCTGGTTCCCATTGGCTGCAGGCAAAACTCATGAAAGATGCTTTGCCTTTCTAACAGTCTCTTACTTCCTGTCCCGTGCACCTTTTCTGCCCTAGTAGACAAAAATCTAAATCTGGTAGGCAAAAATTATTGAGAATAATGTCTTGAAATGTTTCAGATGCACAAAACTCTATGAATGCCAGGTGCTATTTTTTTCTTCTAATTAATATCTAAAATCTGAAATGCATTCTTATCCTATGTAAAACTATTTCATAGGGATAAGGAAGTCAGCTTGCGATAGTTCGTCTGTTCGGCATGTCAAATGGTAAAACTGTTTTAGACTGGAGGGAAATGAGTTTAAGAAACGGCACTGAGAATCTTTCAGTTGATATCTGTATTATGAAAGAGGTACTGGTTTGATTGCCTTGACTGCATACTGATGCTGAAAATGAAATAAAAACATTGAAGGCTTCTGTATTAATACCACCACTTTTTATGTAGCTCTTCACAGTGTGGTGATTTTTACAAACATCAAGTACTGAATGACATTAAGTCCTTGAATGTTACTTGGATTAGCACTGATTTCGTATTATTCTGGAGTGGTTTTGAATGATCTGTGTGTATACAAGAAACACAGATGAGCTTTACTTCCTTATTTGTGCAGATCCCAAACATCTGGGAGGGTGACATATATTTCTTTTGTCCAAGAGCAAGACTTAAAATTCATGACAGATAGGAATCTTGTACAGACATTTTAAAATGTGCCCTTTTACACAAGCTGTTACATGTTTTTCACACATATTCTAAGATAACATATGCAGGAAGACTTGAAATATCCTAGAAAAATAAGTAGCCGTATTAAAACGAGCAGTATTAAAACATTAGAATAACCCTGAATTGTTGACATAATAATATAGCTCATAATGGGGTGCTGGTGTGGCAACAAGTACATGCAATTTTAAGGTAATGTTTGTTGATTTCCCCATCAAAATCTAGCAAAAGCTGGAATCCTCCTGGTTCCATTCGTAATACTTTGCCTCATCCACCCCTGTATTTTACTAGTTCAGAAATACTTCTCCAGTGTTTGAACAGACTTATCCCACTGCAGTGGTATTGTTGCATGCAGCTATCAGTGATGTGACTCATATATTTGGTGCAGAGGTGGGCAATGCAACTTGCCTACTAAATTGTCCCTAGGTTTAGTGTGAACCGTGTTTTCTACAACAGTGGAACCTGAGGCTCTGTTGCAGCAAGAGATCGTAGCATGTTTGCAAAGCCACCATGATGACATCATTATGTGCTTCACAACCTGAGCTCGGTTTGCTGTGCTTCATGGTTGCTCTCTCTATCCCTTGCCAAATTCATAGTGTCCATATCAATCATGACTGATAAGGTTCCACAGAGCATGAGCGCTCCATTTCTTCCATGGATGAGAACTGTATTACCCATGGTATACAGCCTGCAGACTGGAGAGTAGGAAGCAACTTTCCTTTTGAAGCCACATAAAAAGGGAGTGAGCTGTACATTGTCCATTCCTCCTCAAGCATATTCGGCTTCATTTTGGGTTTGCATTTGGAGGAGTTCCAAAAGTCAATTTCATTGGGCTGCCAAAGCATTCATGATTAACAGCAGGCACCAGTTCATTTTTATGTAAACACATTGATAGGTTTTGACAGGAAGGCTGGGAAAAATCTACCAAATGCCACGCATCCTTTCAGATATGCCATGGAATGATAAACTAATTCTTTAGCACAATGCTGAATTTATTCCATATGCCAATCATTAGTAGGGAGGAATGGCAGAACTTAAACATATTTATATAATTATGGATGTCTTCAGTAGCAAGAATTCTCTGCTTTTGCCTTCCATAGACAAGAAGAAAAATTGTTCAAGCCTAGGTATGTTGTGAGTTTGTGCTACACTTGATACAACAGTGGGCACAATATTTCCTATGATGAGAATTTCATTCATACGTTTGATTGTTATGAAAGTTGTTGTTACAATGGACCGTGGGTCAAGATGAGCCCTTGTAGATTTCAGGTCATGCAAAACTGCCTAGGGTTTTTCTTTGTACCTGTTAAAATAGTAAACTTTGACCCCGTTCACACGAAGGATTTGCTGCACTAAAGGCACGGATGTCAGGCGGATTTTCGGGGCTCAATCACACTGCAACATCTGGGAAGCGTAGCGCACCTGAGGCCAACCCGTGGCATCCCGCCGAAGATGGGCAGAAAAAAAGTACCACAGAAAGTGCACTAGTATCTGGAAAATGATTGGCAGGGGTGGGTGTCTGATCATAGGAGCGCTAGTATCCCATGGCATCCAGCGCCCGTCCAGGTCCCATCGCAAACCGGATGTTTTTTGTAAGCATATGCGCACAATAACTGAAAGCAGTGCTGCTCCGTGGAACTGCGCGTGCGCACAAATGTGAAACGCTTGCCGCACCACTTCTTTGCTATGCTCCAGCATCGCCGTGTGATTGCCAGCTAACAGCCTAAGCGCGGAGACTCGGGGGACCGTGTGATCGGGCTACCGAACTTTATTTTGCTCCGGGGCAAGCAGCCATGCCTCCCCCCCCGCGTTATCTGGCCCATGTGACCGGGGCCTTTAATTGATTGACATGGCCATCTTTCTGGAAGTGGGTCTGGGTGTGTCATTAAAACAATTACACGTTAAAATACTGTGTAAAGATTTCAGTTTAATAATTCAAATTGAACAGCAGTTTTTACCTTGGCCTGTGCATGCTGGCGACTCCGGATGTTGTAGAGTCATTTGAAGCAGACGATTTCTGTAGGTATCCCACTGTTACATCTGTGTTTCCTGCACCGCACATTACATTGGATCCAGGCAGTTTTTACACTCAGTTTCCCCCAATTCTCCTACTATCTTGTCCCATGGCTTGGTTGTTATCCATGCAGGTCCTCCTGAGTATTGGGTGGTCACTCTTTCTCCCTTTCCTACCATCTGAACAGCTGGCTGGATCCATATGATCAAAACTGTATGATATACAACCATGTCTTTAAATGCAGGCACAGCCTCATTTTTCAGTCACATGGTCATGGCCATTTAAAAACATACATATAGTGTTGCCAGGTCCCCCTGGTCACCAGCAGGGTGTGGGTAGGGTTGCCAACTCCAGGTTGGGAAACTCCTGAAGATTTGGGGGTGGAATCTTGAGAGGACAGGGAGCTCAGTGAGGTACCATGCTATACAGTCCACCCTCCAAAGCATCCATTTTTTCCAGGGGAATCGATCAGTTGTGATTCTGGGGGATCCCCAGGCCTCACCTGGAGGCTGGCATCCTTACTGATAGATATGTGCTTCATAGCAGTGTGCTTGTGAAAATCAAGCTTGCTTCTGAAAGCATGGAGTCGGTATTATCTTTAATACTATATTCTGTGGTATTATTCTGGACTCCCTACTAAGGCATCCTTTTTAGATGGCAGTTTCTAGAAACTGGTGCTAGGAGACTGCTGGTCTTCCATAATGCCTCTGGCCTGTGAGTTGCCACAAAGTCACATCTGCATTAAATTGCTAGGAGAGGTTTCCATGGGTCTGAAGTATAATTGGTAATAACAGAACACCCAGATTTACCTGTCCTTGTGAACAAATCCTGAGAAGGCTATGGATTTGTTAAACCAGATTCTAAAATCAGTGATGGGGAGGGAACAGAACCAAGTTCAATCTCTATATTGTTTATACTAGACAAAGGAACTTTTTATCACGGCATGTAGGATAAGAGAAATATGCTAGAGTTATACTTTTCCCAAAATTCTTTTGTGGTTTTCTGTCCAAGACAGCACATGATTTCATTATCGATATTATGATTGAATCCCTTGTAATTTTAAAAGCTTTTAAATAAAGCGCAATTAGAAGAATAAGGAAAGAAATGGTTTCAGGCCATTTTTTACACTATGGTTTGTTCAATTATTGTATTTTTTTCTCTCTCTTAGGTTTTATTGGGACTTAATAATGCTTATAATGATGGTTGGAAATCTTGTCATCATACCTGTCGGGATCACATTCTTCACGGAGCAGACAACAACGCCATGGATTATTTTCAATGTAGCCTCAGATACTGTGTTTTTGTTCGACTTAATCATGAACTTTAGAACTGGGACCGTTAACGAGGATAGCTCTGAGATTATCCTGGACCCAAAAGTCATCAAGATGAATTATTTAAAAAGCTGGTTCGTAGTTGACTTCATCTCATCGATACCAGTGGATTATATCTTTCTTATTGTAGAGAAAGGGATGGATTCAGAAGTGTACAAGACAGCTAGAGCACTTCGCATTGTGAGGTTCACAAAAATCCTCAGTCTCTTGCGTTTATTACGGCTCTCAAGATTAATAAGATATATACACCAGTGGGAAGAGGTAAGATGCTCCTTTGTATTTATCTGTCTGATGTTCTTAAAGTGATGGTACTATATTTAGATCTTGCAACCAACTGAGATTTCTTAGCGCAGACTGCATTTAGGAATCAGTGTTGTTTGTAGGAATGTGAGTAGCGCCTTTCGTCAAATGGCTTATTATGCACATCTTATGATGAGACTCAGCAAGTCTATTTAAAACTCAACAGAATTTTAGCATGAAATTATTTGTGCTGTGAAGAAAGACAACTTTTTTCCTGAAAGGCTAAAAGTGACTTAGAGTAACGAACACATGAAATCTTATCATATGAACTGAACTATTTTGGCTGGCTCAGCATTGATAAGAGAACACTGTATAGTAGCTAGTTATTAAAACAAGGATATCCTGTTTTTCCTATCTAATTTAGGCCTTGAAAGTGAATTACAATCAAAATTTAAAGTAATCCAGCACAATCAATTACGGTAAAAAAACAGAATAAAACCATAACTTGCAACCATCAGGGAAAGAGACCCAGAATAGCAATCAGGTGCCAAGAAAGGCCTTTGTAAATAGGAAAAATGTATCTTAAAAATAAAGCTAGATACCTGACAGGCTATTTCAGGTGATTTATCTGCAGGATGAGTTATTTCTTATGTTGTCATTTGATAATAGTAATTTCCCTATGTTAGTTATATATTCAGTGTCCAAGCATTTTACATGGATTATCATGTTGTAATTCTTATAACAGTTTTGCCTGATAGGCCATTATTATGAGCCTTGTGTTGATTAACTTGAACTTCATTTTGTGTTAGTGGGTTGTGTAATTTGCAAGAGCAGCCCCATGTTGTTGGAAAATGCTCAGTAAGAAAAATGATAGGGACATTGTTTTAAGGTGAACCCTAGGTTTTTATCTTTGGCAAATTGGTTTGCTCAACTTTGGTTTAACGTGAACCTTAGGTTCTTAACTTCAGCAAACTGGGTTGTTAATGGGTGCGGAGTCTGGTGTTGGCAGAGTTACCATCTTGTTCTTTTGACTGATTCTTTGGAATACTGAGTAGGAAAGGGAAGCACATCTTTTGATATAAAAGTCACTGAGGGAGGAAACTGCAAGTTAGTAGTGTACGCAGTCTGATGAAACAAAAACTGAATTTTTGCAAGCGAGACTAATGAAGATAGTCAAGGGTTTGTGAAGAACTCAAAATGAGTGAGGACATTCACCCTGATTCCCTATTTGACCTAAATGCTGTTATTTTTTTTGGGTGTAAGACTCATATGTACATACCTTTTCAGAGAAGTTTAGATACATCACAATTGATGGAACATTTAGGAGAGAGTTGGTGGTAGATGAGATGTGCTGTTTTCAGTGGCATACCAAGGGTGCGGTGTGGGGGGGTGCGGTCTGCACAGCTTGAGGAAGGCCTTTGAAGGGGGCTTTTGAAGCCAGCGTCATGCTGCATCCAGTTAGACATGTTTCCTTTTATTTTTAAAATGAAGTTCTAGCTGCAGCTACTAGGGGCACAGGGAAGTCTGAGCATAGCAGAAAGCTCTAGGATCAGCTAAGCTTCCCTTTTCTCCAAGATTTGAGCAAACTTCCTTAACAGATAATGCTGGTAGCTGCTACCATAATTGCCAGCCTGCAGGTCATTTTCTCCTATAGTTTAGCCTTTCTCTCTCCCTTTCCTTGCACCCAGCTCAGCCAGCTCTTGCAACACAGTAATTAGGGTGTTGTAGCAAGATAAAACCAGTTGGGCACTGCACATTACACTGGTTCTGCTGGGCTTCCAACCCCCCCTCCCGGTTTGGACTGTGATTCTGTGCTTGACATCAGCTGGCATTGCCACAGTGGTACTGGGTTTTCTGGGCACTGTATATTGCACTGGTTCTGCTGGGCTTCTAACCCTGCCTTGCTTGGATTGTGATTCTTTGCTTGACATCAATCCTATTGAGCTGACATATTGCCACAATGGCAGTGGGTTCTGCTGGGCATTGTACTGGTATTACTGGGTACTCTGTACGTTGCACTGGTTCTGCTGGGCTTGCAAAATGCTCCCCCTCACCTTCCATTTCAACAGCAGAGATTCTCTGGTTTGACTTTAATCTTTTGGAAACAATGGATGATGGGTGCACCTAATTTTGGGAGAAGTGTGCTTCCTAACATCCGGTCTGGCTAGTAAAAGTTAGTACAAATGCAGACTCCAAGCTCTCAAAAATGCCTTGTAGATGTTTGGGATGGTCAGCTCTTGGGCTTCAAAATGGAGAACAGAAGCCAGCCCCCCCCCCCAGTTCCTGCTCAGAACATGAGTAATGTGATGGAATTTTATTATTTTTTGCTGTCAAGTCACAGCTGACTTGAAATTCACACACACCCCTCGGTTTATTTAGCTTTTTTTTTGGTTATAGCTTTTATATTACACTGTGATGAGATGAGTTTCGTAAAATTCTCCTATTAATGAAGTTTTTTTAATGACACAGTTAACTTATAGCGATCATGTACGGTTTTCAAGGCAAGAGACGTTTGGAGGTGGTTTGCCATTGCCTGCTTCCATGTTGGCCCTGCTTAGCTTCTGAGAGTTGACAAGATCAGGCTGTCCTGGGACTATCCAGGTCAGGGCTAGGCTGAGAGCAATGTGACCCAGCAAGCTTCCATGGCATGAGTGAGAATTCAAACCTGGATTGTCCAGATCCTAGTCTGACACTTTAACCATGACACCACGCTGGCTCTCATGATGGAACAACCATGTTGGAATTTGATTTTTTTCTTTTTTTACTGGCATGCTTATATATATGAAGTTAAATAAAAGAAAATTTTCACTGTCTGTGTTTCTTTTCTGGTCATTATTATTATTATTATTTGTTTTCTTTCATGATTATTGCTGAAAATAACTTTGCCATATTGAGGAGGGGCCCTGAGCTGGGTAGCCCCAGCCTAGTCTGATCTCGTCAGATCTCAGAAACTAAGCCAGTTTGGTGTAGTGGTTAAGTGTGCAGACTCTAATCTGGGAGAACCGGGTTTGATTCCCCACTCCTCTACCTGCACCTCCTGATGTGACCTTGGGTCAGTCACAGACTCTGGCACAGCTGTCCTTGAAAAAGAGCCGTTTGTGTCAGAGTTCTCTCAGCCCCCCCCCACCTCACAGGGTGTCTGTTGTGTGAAGGGAAAGGAGTTTGTAAGCCGCTTTGAGACTCCAAGTGAAGGGCGGGGTATAAATCCAATCTCTTCTCTTCTTCTCTTCTTCTAAGCAGGGCTGATGCAGAGGCAGGCAATGGCAAACCAACCCTGAACCCTACGGGGTCACCATAAATCAGCTGTGATTTGGCAGCAAATAAATCAATAAATACATAGACGAGGGGGGGGTGTTTAAAAATTATCCACCCCGGGTGCCAAATAGGCTAGCTAGGTCGCTGGCCGTTTCACTGTTGTTGCTAGTTCTCTCTGTTTCTCTCTGTCTTTCTCTCTCAAAATCTTCTGTTCTGCCTCACCTTATGTTCCCTGGGACAGACTGGCAATTAACAAGTTTGTAAATAAATAATAGGTATGTTTTGAGATTAGCACATTGGGGAAGCAGAGTTGGTTACTTTTGTCCCAGGGCTCAGCAAAGCTTAACTGGAATGAATGTGCATTGGCTGGGATCTAAAGAATATCCAAGTAGTCCTGTGTGCCTCAGAGGTGTCTGGGATTTTGTTTCCTGAACTGTTTTATTTATAGTATGTCTTATATTGTTTTTATTGCACTGTTTTTATATTCGTGTCACGTTTGAGACCAAGGTGACTTTCACAAAGAGGTTGTGATGTAACAAAGTTTGAGTCCAGTGGCACCTTTAAGACTAACAAAGTTTAATTCTGGGTATAAGCTCTCATGTGCATGAATGTTTCTTCAGATAAATTGAAACAAGACTTCCTCGATGATTATATATTGGTGGGGGGGGGGTTAGTTGCCAGGAAGGGCTAATTAGAGTCAAGATGCATAAGTACCTGAGCAACAAGTATAGCTAAGATTGGATCAAAGCAGTTGGTAAAACCTGTGAATAGCAGCAAATTCGCATACAGATAATACGTAAAAGTGTTAACAAATAGGTGTGAAAACTAAGTTTGAGTCTATTTAAGACCCACAAAGTTTAATTCTGTGTAAAAGGGAGCACTGAATGACTTAGCATGTGGATTCAAACTTTGTTCAGTGGCTTCAGACCAACATGGCTACCCACCTGAATCTAGGTTCTGATTTGACACTGGGTATTCCAAAACATTTTGGCATAATAGAAGTCTACAAGCCTAGTCACAATTACTTGGAAGTAAGCACTGTGGAATGTATTGAGTGTGTCTGGGGTCGGGTCCAACAGTAGGCTTGCCAAGTCCCCCCAGGGGGTGGGGAAACCCCCGCCCCAGAGGCCCGTTCTTCGCCGCCGGCAGATTGGGCCCGGGGGGAACCCCACCCTGACGTGCACGTCACCCGGAAGTGACGCGACCACGCCGGGCACGCTGGGGGTGGGGCTATGGTCATCGGAGGGAAAACTCTATGGTTTCCCCTCGGATGGTCGTGGCCCCGCCCCCAGTGTGCCCGGTGTCGTCACATCACTTCCGGGTGACGTGTGTGCGGCGCGCGCGCGCACTCCAGCCGCCAGCCGGGAGTCCCCGCTGTGGCTCAAAAAGCACTTGGCAACTCTATCCAACAATGACAGCTGAAGCAGTGACAAGCTGAGCCGGAGGAGGGAGAAGCAGTATGGGCTCCATGGGCTAGCTTGGAGCTGGCAGTGGTGGCATCACGCTCACCCCAGCCCATGTGGGCGGGCCACAGGAAAGGGAGGAGGCTCGAGAGACTGGTGGAGTTGGGGAGGGATCCAGAGAGTCTCCTGTCAGAAGCCCCACTGCCTGGACTCCTTTAAATCCTCTCCCATGTGGCATGAACAGACAGGGCAGGAAGGACTCACCCGACACTCGTGCCTGGGCCCTGGTGGTGAGGCAAGGAGGGACACCCCCCCCCCGCAGCTCAGGATGGCCAGGCCAGACTGGCCGAGGGCAGGCCAGGCCCAGGGACTGCTGAGGGGAAGGTGGTGGGGGTGGGGCACTGAGGGAGGCCCACCAGGCACCCAGCCACTCATGACATCATAGGCAGGAGCAATGGAGGGAGGAGGCCAGTCACTCTGGGGAGGGGTTGATACCTGCAGGTGGGAAGGAGATAAAAGGAGGCTCCTACTGACAGGCTGAGGAGGAGAAAGGCTGCTGGAATCCAGGCTGCAAGAGGGAGCCAGACACCCAGGAGGAAGAGGAACAGGGTGTGTTAAACCCCCTCCCCTCCCATTCTGAGACCTAGGGAGCCTCCGATAGAATGGAGGGTGGCAAACCCCTTGGAGGGCAGCCTGGGTGTGATAGAGTCTTACTTCTGAGTAAACTTGCATAAGATTTGAAATAGAAATAAGTGCTTTGGATGCCAGCCAAGCTTCATTTGTCCTATTTGTATCCATGTTTTCTGTCAAGGAGTTTCGGATGTCATATGAAGGGTTCTTACTTTATTTTCAACAAAAGCCTGTGAGGTATGCCGTACTGAGAGATAGTGACTTGCCAGAGGACACCCACTGGTTGTCATGGTTGATGAAGTTTTTTTTGCATTCATACACAAAACAAGACCTTTTCAGAGATTCTGGGAATGTACAGGGAATGAGTACTGGGGAGGAATGGGTTTGTCATGGCATACTCTATCTTGACCTACTGTCTTTCGTTCTAGAGCCTGTATATCTATGGCAATTGGGAGCACTGTTTTTTCAGGGTTCCCACACATACAGACTTACCTATACATGAATACACTCTTATGTGCATGGGGTGTGTTCATGCATTCCAGTGAAGAGGTGTAGATCCATGATGGAAATATCTGCTGCAATTCCACTCTTCCTCTCATTTTTTATATGTGCTTAGAATGTCTGAAACTACTATCTCCACTTATTGAACAGGCTGCAGTAGATATACGGAGACCAAGTATCTTGTTATAGAGGGAGATTTCCTCTCCTGGGGTGGGGGGGTATCTGGCATCACTTCTTATGCAAAAGCAGAAGTGACATCATAGTGTTTGTGTGATGCTCTAGGAGTCACCCAAAACTGTATGGTTAAACCATAGAATTTTGGGTGAGACCTATACAGTTATCCCAATGTGATGATGCTACTTTTGGCTTTGGGCCAGAATTGACATTGCATGTTGATGCAATGCCAAATTGCTTGTCCCCGCCCACCCACAAATTCTCCCCTCAGGGTACCAGCTAGGGCCAGCAAACCTAAGTAGGTATATCAGGATGTTTCCAGTCAGACTGCATTTAAAAAATGAATATTTTTCAAGATTTTTTGTATGAGGATGTTTTGAGACATTCTGTAGTGATAGGAAAAAATCTTTAAAACAGTTAGTTGGGTAAGGAATGTTGAAAATGATATTGTTTAA
>NW_015174864.1:0-5561 GCF_001447785.1 Gekko japonicus | reverse complement strand
TTACTTATCATAAATTCTGAGGTAGTGAGCAGAACAGCCTTGAATCAAGCTCTTCCTCTCAAAACATGATTTGTTAGCAATAAATCCAGCTGTAGCCTTCAGGATATTGAGCATAAATTGGAAATGACATTGGGAGCATTAATTGATGTTAGCAATTCAATCAAATGACAGGCTCACAAAGGAAATGAAAGTAAAAGGCATTAAATCAATATGCAGTGGAGAATTTGGCAGGATTTGTAAGTACTGATTTGACACATTGGCACCAGATTGTCACCTGTTTATTAGCATTAAGAAATCCTAAATGCACCACAAGACAGAATTAATGGTGGTACATAGAACGTGATGATTTGACCAAAACCTTTTCTTCATAGGCAAAACCCATGGTACAATCACTATTAAGTGATTTTAAAAAAGAATCTTCCCAATTCTGGTGAGAGCTGCTTGATTCCTTCCTCAAAAATGTGATAAATTTTGATTTCCATAAAAAAATTAGACGTAATGTGTGTGGCCACATCAGAAAAACGGTTACATTTGTCAAAATAATCTATTTTATTTATAGAACTCCTTTCTCTCATTCGACATTTTCTTTTTACAACCCCCCAACAACCACCAATTATTTACCTCAAGCCTACTACCAAAATATGGAGCTGCAGTGGCTCAAGTGGTTAAGATGCTAAACTGCAGGCTGTGAAAGGTTGGTAGTTCAGCAGTTCGAGACCCGAGTGTGCCACATGACGGAGTGAGCTCCCGTCTCTAATTCCAGCTCCTGCCAACCTAGCAGTTCGAAAGCAAGAAATTGCAAGTAGATAAATAGGTACCACTTCAGTAGGAAGGTAACAGCATTCCATGTGCCTTGGTGTTTAGTCATGCCGGCCACATGACCACGGAAACATCTTCGGACAGTGCTGGCTTTTCGGCTTTGAAACGGAGATGAGCACCGCAACCCTAGAGTCAGATTCGACTGGCTTTCGAGCAAGGGAACCTTTACCTTTACTACCAATATACAACCCAGGTGAGGTGCTCCTATACAACCCAATATACAATCCAGGTGAGGTAGGGGATTTACCCCTACCAGCTTCACCAAGCTTACTACTACTAAGAACATACTAATGTGGTCAGAAGGTAGCAATTAATGACCCATAACAAATGTCTACAATACCGCCTTGTAATTAGAGGCTTCATGTTTACCCCAGTTTTATCTAGGGTTGCCAGCTCTGGATTGGAAAACACGTGGAGATTTTGGGGATGGAACCTGGAGAGGATGAGGTTTGGGGACAAGAGGGACCTCAGCAGGGTACAACACCATAGAGCCCACCCTCCAAAGCAGGCATTTTCTCCAGGGGAACTGATCTCTATTATATGGAGATCAGTTGTGATAGTGTGTGTGTGGGGGGTCTCCAGGCCCCACCTGGAGGCTGGCAATCTTAAAATCCCACTTGCCTTTCTAGAAGTGCAGGATGAGTGCAAGGCTTTCACCTTCTTGATTTGCATGGCTGAGTGGGGAGGGGCACCTGGATTTTACTAGTCCGAGTCGAACCACAACGTCTCACTGGTTTCCTTTGGCATACCCATCATTCTTCTTCACAGTCAACTCTGACTTAAACCTGACCGTTTTTCACAAATTAATTTGTCTTAATGGGTGGGCAGAGACTACTCTTGCTGTGAAAAGCCTCTAGTGCAACACTTACTGAAATGGTTAATCTATTGCCAAGTATTGCATAGCAACAAGTTCTTTGTTCTAATTTAATGGTATGTACGGTATATGGATTCTGGGTCAGATTCTGAAAATTGGTGACTGGAACACCGATGACAGTTCCAGGGTTCTACCTATAAGTTAGAAAAAAACTGTGGCAGTCCAATGTTATTTTCTCTGGAAGAACCCATGAATGTGTCATTCCAGAAGACGACCATTCTTTCACTTTGTAGTCTGACCCAGGCTACAGGAAACTCGTAACAGTCTGTCTCAGGGGTGTCGAACTAATTTGTTATGAGGGCCAGATATGACATAAATGAGACCTTGTTGGGCCAGGCCATGTGTGTCATAAAATGTAATGCCAGATAGTGGAGAGATAAACTTTATAAAGGACACAAACACAAAGATTTTTTTTTTACTTAAAATAAAAACATGCTTAAAGCATGAGTTCTGTAAGCTGCAAACCTACTTTTGATTTATTGACACAGAAATCTCATGCTCAGAGTTCTGAGTCTAGGACCCAGGTTAAAACATGAAATGGCTGAGTGATTAAGAGAGTCTGCTGAAGCAAGCTATGATGTGGCAGTAGCAGCCGAACTGGAAGCAGGAGATGGCCAGTTCCACTGCAGGCCTGATGGAAGCCGTCCGGGGGCCTGATCCGGCTCCTGGGCTGCATGTTTTACACCCGTGGTCTATCTCATCTGTTGCCATAGGGTTGGCAACGTTCAGGTGGCAGCTGGAGATCTCCCACTATTACAATTGATCTCCAGATCACCAAAATCAGTTCTCCTGGAGAAAACGGCTGCTCTATGTCATTCTTTCTGGCTGAAGTCCCTCCCCTCCCCAAACCCCACCCTCCCCAGGTTCCACCCCCAAATCCCCAGGTATTTCCCAAACAAGAGCTGGCAACCCTAACCTTCACTCTGCTAGTACCTCTCCAGGATATTGAGCACCCCCTTTACCTGAAGATTGCATCAGTTGAACCAAAGACCTCATACATCATTGCACTGCTGCAACAAACCGTGTCGACATTTTCATCAATCTAACCATTACAGCCTCAAATCTCTTAACGTTTCAGAGCAAAACTAGATAATACATCCGTCATGACTTGGGTTGGAGATTTTCAACCTCACTTGCAGACAAACATTACATCAGAGAACTAACGTTCCCCAATGTGCTGGAGCCTGACTCAGCTCAGGAGTGCGGTCCGGGAGGAGGAAGGGCTTCTGCTTTTCCTCCCATGCTATTTTTGGGAGCCAAAAACAGCCACGGAGGTCCCTGTTTGCCCTGCATGCTGCAATTAGTGCATGGGAGTTTATTTATTAAAACATTTTGTTTATTGATTAAAACATTTATAGCCTGCATTTTGTTTGTTTGTTTGTTTAAACACTGATATCCTGCATTTGTTTATTTATGAAAACATTGATATCCTGCATTTCCTCTTGGTTCAAATGGGGTAAATAGTGCCCCCAAAGCTGTTTTGTTTCAAGAAAACAGTGCAGAAAAAAAATCTGAAGCTCCTTATCCTCCTCCACCACTTACCTGAGCTGAGTCAGGCATCGGCATGTTTGTGAATATTTGTTCTCTGTTGTAATATCTGCATGCAACTCAGGTCAGGGAATCCCAATCCAATTTGGAGCCGATATGACATCTATTTCGGCCCTCAGTCTCAGGCAGTTCCATCAGCATATATTTAAGGTTAGGATTTTTTTGTTCCAATGCGGTGGCTCAAGAGGTTAAGACACTAAACTGCAGGCTGGAAGGTCGGTAGTTCGGCAGTTCGAGACCTGAATGCCCCATGATGGAGTGAACTCCCATCTCTGGTTCCAGCTCCTGCCAACCTAGCAGTTCGAAAGCAAGAAATTGCAAGTAGATAAATAGGTACCGCTTTGGTGGGAAGGTAACAGTGTTCCGTGCACCTTGGTGTTTAGTCATGCCAGCCACATGACCACGCTGTCTTTGGACAGCGCTGGCTCTTTGGCTTGGAAACGTAGATGAGCACTGCAACCCTAGAGTCAGATTCGACTGGCTTTCGAGCAAAGGAAACCTTTATCTTTTTACTACCTCACCTTACACTTCACAATATTGTACTTCATTTACCCACTAACACATTTTACAGAGACCCCCCCCCCCAGGGTTCTTCACAATCTGCCTTGGTTTTCATCATCCTGAATAACTGGGTGTCATCTGCAAATCTGGCCACTACACGGTACATCCCCAATTCTGAATTCTTATTTACTTTATGAACAAATTAAATAACACTGGTCCCAATACCAATCATTGTTCTTAAGCTAGTTTAATTTCAAATGCCTTTTTAATAACTAAAAATTAATTTCTGTCATGAATACTGTGAGTTTTCTTCTGTTCATTTTTTGTGTTTGCGACCTTTAATGATTGTAATCAGCAGAGTAGTTTGGGTTATCTGATATGAAATGAACCTTTTCTCGAAATATCTGTTTGTGGTTACAGATCACACATCATTTATTGGCAATTGGTAGCTAAACAATGTGCCCAGAAAAGAAAACCTCATCAGTCTAAATTACATAAGGATCTGTATCTAAAGGTGCATAAGAAATCATCTTGTTCTTGGAAAGCCCATTTGATTGGAAATTGAAATGGCGGTTTTTAATGCCAAGTGTAATGCTAGCATACTGGATGACCTTTCTTATTTATGTCAGTTGTTCTTAATTAATGAGTTAGTACAAATTCTGTATGGACACTGATTAGTCTCAGGCTTTCCACTCATTATCTTTATGTAGCTTTGGCAAGATGCATGTGTGGTAAAGTGCTACATTTTTTCTTTCTAGCAGAGTATGATCTGTATAATTCTTACCTGCATTACTATTTTATGCCAGTAAATTGCCCATCAAGGATGAGGTGTGGGAGTGGGGATGTAGAAGATCAGCAAATAGTGTAAGCGGGGTGGGGGAGGCCTTTTTATATATATATCAAAGCCAACAAGTGGTTTCAGATCACTTAGCTCAGTCTTTGGTATTGAAATATGTTCTGTGGTTCATTCATGTCAAAAAAATAGCAAGAGCCAGTTTGGTGTAGTGTTTAGGAGTGGCAGACTCTAATCTGGCGAACTGGGTTTGATTCCCCACTTCTCCACATGCAGCCAGCTGGGTGACCTTGGGTCAGTCACAGTTCTTTGAGGGCTGTTCTCTCAAGAGCAGTTCTCTCAGAGTTCTCTCAGCCCGACCTACCTCACAGGGTTTCTGTTGTGGAGAGAGGAAGAAAAGGAGATTGTAAGCTGCTCTGAGACTCCGAGTGAAGGGCGGGGTATAAATCCAATTATTATTATTCCCGCCAGAGTGCCATTTTGGTGTTCACTTAGGAGAGAGGTGAAGGGATTCCAGTAAAGGAGTAAGGGCAGGACTCACAGCAAAGTTTAGCATACTCATAAATGCTCAATTGGGATACTGTCTATTGCCCAGTGAAAGGATCGCCTCCTGTTTCCAAAGACCTTGGTCTTTGAGTAATTTATTTTTAAGTGCTCTTCTTTACAGATGTCTCCTAGCCTTGACAATGCTCTTCTAAGGCTGATTTGAGTTATAGACAGTAACACCATATCATCAGCGAAAAGGAGAATTGAAATTTTCCATGAGCTGAGTCTCGGTGGGAAAACTCTGGTTCGGAGAGCCTCGTGATGATGTCGTTAATATAGAGGTTGAAGAGGAGAGGGGCAAGAACACAGCCCTGTTCCACACCTCTGATTACAGAAATACTGTCTGTCAATGAGCCTGAGATGCCCACTCTTATTTTTGATGATGTGTTATTGTGAAGTTCCCTTACTAGATACAGCAAGCGTCTATCAATGTTGGTATTTGCCTGTTTGGACAGCCGTTCTCTGTCAATTGAGTCAAAG
>NW_015174863.1:808842-858339 GCF_001447785.1 Gekko japonicus | reverse complement strand
TGACCAAATAGTGAGGATGGCGAAGGCCCCGAAGCATCCTGCTTCGAAGCCAAAGGACTCCCTAATGCAAGTCCTCTTTACTCCAGACTCTGGACCGGTGGCTTTTCCGCTACTACAGGGTCTGCAAGAGATTATATTGGCAGCTTGGGTTCACCCAGCATCAACAGCACCATCTGCTAGACGTCTCAAGGGCCTTTATGGGTTTATAGACTCTGGCTGTTCTTTTCAATTTCATCACCTCAAGCCAAATTCCTTTATTTCAGAAGTTATATTGGCTCGCCCCCGCTATGGGTTGTGTACTTCGCCTAATGACAAGGAAGGCCGTAAACTCGATGCCTTGGGCCGCAAGATTTACTCGTCAGGGGCTATGGGCCTTCGGGTGATGGGCTTGTACAATCAATTGCTCTGGGGAAAACTGCTGCCCTATATACAAGCATTACCCCAGAAAAAACAAGTGCTGGCTAAGGCTATTGCCGAGGAGGGCATGTGTTTGGGAAAACAGCAGGTCACTGCGGCACATCATGAGGCAGATTGCCATGGTAGGGCCATGGGGTCTGCACTAGTACTCTGCCGGCACTCTTGGCTGCATTCCTCAGCCTTGCCACCTGATACTGGGGCTAAATTGGAGGACCTCCCCTTTGAGGGGAAGGAATTGTTTAGTGAAGAGACTGATGAAGTCTTGGAGCGAATTCATAAATAAAAGTTGCAGGCTAAATCCTCCTTCTACTAGTCAACCAAAGAACAGGTATTGGTCCGGCCCCTTTCACAAGCCCTCCTTCTCCAGGCCTTTCCGATACTCGGATTCGAGATTCAGTCTCAGCCTTATCAGGCCTCCAGTAGGCCCGCTTTTCAGCAGCCATACCAGTCTAGGCGCTCTAAACCCAGGTCAGCACAAGGCAATAGGGCTGCCTGAGACCCCCCTATGTGGGGTAGTGAGGCCCAATGATTAGCATGGGGTTTGTTTTTTGGGGACCATCTGGCCATGTTTTTTGATGCTTGGTTACACATCACCAATGATTCCTGGGTGTTGTCCATAATAAAACAAGGTTACTTTTTGGAGTTTTCTGCTTACCCTAAGTGTCTGTGTTTCCTTTCAGTGTTCTAATTGACAGGGCATACTCTCGTCAGCAGTACAAGCTCTTTTAGATAAAGGTGTGGTGGTGGAGGTATTTAGCCACAGTGAGGAGCCTGGGTTTTATTCCCCCTTCTTCCTCATAGATAAGAAGAATGGGGGACAGCGGCCCATTCTGGAACTTCATCAACTGAACAAATTCCTCTCCAAGCCTAGGTTTTGTATGCTGTCGTTATAAGAGGTGCTGCTATTGCTGCATAAGGGCTATTGGTTCGCCACCATTGATTTACGAGATGCGTATTTTTACGTCTCGATTCACAGGGCCTGTAGACGATACTTAAGGTTTGCCCACACTGGCTCCGTATTCCAGTACTCTGTACTCCCATTTGGCCTAGCCTTGGCTCCCCGGGTCTTTTCCAAGTGTCTCTCAGTAGTGGTTAGTCACCTATGCCTCCAGGGCTGTATAGTTTATCCTTACCTTGATTATTGGCTCCTGGTGGCGGATTCTGTAGAACAGTTGTCCAGGGATGTTACTCTGACCCTTAAGACACTACGGTCTCTTGGATTCTTGGTGAACCTTGAAAAATCCAAGTTGCAACTGTCCCAACGTATTGACTTCATTGGTGCCACTCTTGATGCCACCTTGGGTATGGTATTTTTATCTGACGACCGTGCTGAACGCATTAAGGCTCTGGTACTTTCTTTGCAGTCTTATTGGAGACTTCGGCCAGGTTCCTCCAATGTCTCCTGGGTCACTTCTCTGCCACAACAGCAGTGGCACCATATGCTAGATTGCACATGCGGGCCCTCCAAAATTGGTTAGGAACTTCCACACCCACTTAGATAACCCAAACCGCCACCTTACCGTTCCATGTACTATATTGTGGGGCTTAACATGGTGGGCCGGGTTCCTCATTTACAAGCAGGGGCTCCCTTTGGCAGCTGTCCCTATCAGCTTGAGTTGTTTACGGATGCCTCCTCACAGGTTGGGGAGCCCATTGTGCAGGTCAGGTAGCGTAAGGTCGATGGACGCTGGCTGAAGAAAGCCTTCACATTAATTTGTTAGAACTGAGGGCAGTAAGAAGAGCCTTTTCTTCTTTTGCAGATCTTTTTCGAAATCGTTCTGTGCTTCAATTTTCAGTTTTCTACTATCTTCTTTATTTCTTGGAGTTTGTATTTTTCCTCATCATTTGCATTTCTTAGTTTTATTATTAATCTTTTCTCTCTCTCCTTCCTTAACTTATATGACAACCATCTTGTTGGTTTATTCGCATTCTCCACATAGTAGGGCTTTGCATACTCTATTTTCCTTATTTCCTGCATTAATATCAAGTTCATTTCATGTTGTAGTATTTTTAATTTAGCAATTCGTTTTGTCGTCTCATCATTATTTTTAAGTTTTTCTTCTTCCAATTTTATTTTACAAAGCTTTTCATAGTTCTTTTTCCTTTGTTTGTTTCTCCAAGCTTCTTGATTGATACACCACCCTCTCATATACGCCTTAAAGGTGTCCCATACAATTTCAATTGGAGTATCAGGTTGCATATTTCTCTTGAAAAAAATCTATTATTTTATTTATTTATTAATTTTATTATATTTATACCCCGCCCTCCCCGCGCTGCAAAGGTATTTGGTAAAATTTCAATGTCTAGTAGTTCTTTGAACATTTCCACTGTTGCCCAAACCATATCAATCCTTGACCATGATTTATGTCAGTTTGAATAAAATGTATAATCTTTTTTCTTCATATTTCTTGTTCTCCAGACATCTAATAGATTATGTTCCTCTGCCATTAGCAAAAAAGTTTTTGGTAGAATTGTTCCTGGTTTTTTAATTTTTTTTAAAAAATTCCTATCCAGTTCTGGATTTAGAACTCCGTTGTAGTCTCCCACTATACTAATATTTTCAAATTCTTTTCTTTTTATCACCTCTGCTAGTTCTTTATAAAACTTCTCCTGATTTTGGTTTGGTGTATATATATTGACCAGCAACATTTCTTTCCCATTTCTATTTATTACCGTAGCTACAATCCTTCCATCTTCAGATGTATAAAATAATTCAGCATGGATATATTCTTTAACGTATATTACTACACCTCTTTTCTTCTTGTTGTCAGCTGCTATAAAAGCATTTCCTAGCTTTCTGTTATTCAGGTATATCACATCCTTTTGATGTATATGGGTCTCTTGTAAAAATACTACATCTACTTTCTATTTATTTATTTGATGGAATAGGTTGGCTGGTAGGCAGGAAGGAGATACAGAAGCAGGGAAAGTATTCCATCAACTTTCCCTGCTTCTGTATCTCCTTCCCCCTACCAGCCAACCTACCGTTTATCTGTCCCAAATCTGGATTGGGAATTTCCTGGAGATTTGAGGGTAGAGCCTGGAGAGAGTGGGCTTTGGGAAGGGGAGGGACCTCAGCGAGGTGTAATGCCATAGAGTGCACTCTTCAAAGCAGCCATTTTCTCTGGGCGGACTGATCTCTGTAATCTGGAGATCAGCTGTAATTCTGGGAGAAAGCATGGAAAGCTTCAAGAGGGAATTAGATAAGCGTATGGAGCAGAAATCCATCAGTGGCTATTAGCCACAGGGTATAGATAGGAACTCTCAGGCTGGGGCAAGTGATGCTCTGTATTCTTGGTGCTTGGGGGGGCAACAGTGGGAGGGCTTCTAGTGTCCTGGCCCCACTGGTGGACCTCCTGATGGCACCTGGTATTTTTGGCCACTGTGTGACAGAGTGTTGGACTAGATGGGCCATTGGCCTCACTCCAACATTGGCTTCTCTTATGTTCTTATGAGAACTCTAGGCCCTGCCTGGAGCTGGTATCCCTAGACTAAGCAGATATTGTGTGATTGGCCCACGGTTACCCAATGAGTTTCCAGGGCAGAGTGGGAATTTGAACCTGGGTCTCCCACACCTTAATCTGAAACTTTAACCACTACAGTACACTGGCTTCTGTAGGGTGGCTGCTGTTGAAGAGTAGCAAGCAGCCAGGTTTGGGTGACTCATGCAGACTGTGTGGTATCAAGTTGCCCAGTGGCTGGCCCTGTCAAATGCCAAAACACCCCTGGAAAGTGCCTGCCCCCTCCCACTGCTGTGTATTGACAGCAACCAAGGCTCGAAAGCGGACAATTCCATTGTGCTGCCTACCAAGGGCTATTGAGAACATTTGTTTCATAGAGCTACAGTTGCAGCTGTCATCTTGGAGGGCTTTGACCCTTCCATGTATTTTTTTATATACATTTCAGATTTTTCTGCAAACCTGGGGCTTTTCTCACAGAAAGGACCATGCTGAGAGAATTGGATATATTGATGATATTGCTAGGTGCAATCTATTCATGGGTCAGCAGCGCCCTTCTACTCTTTACATTGGACAAACAGATCAATCCCTACCAAAAAAAAAAAAAAAAGTTAAATTGAGACAAATTTGACACTTAGATTCAAGTCCAGTAGCACTTCAGAGACCAATAAGATTTTGGGGGTATGAGCTTTCAAGAATCAAAGCTCTCTTTGTCAGAGTTTTGACTCCCAAAAGGTCATACCCCCCATCTTATTAGTCTCTAAGGCAGAGGTGTTGAACCCATTTGTCATGTGGGCTGGATCTGACATAAATGTCACTTTGTCTGGCTAGGCCATATTTGCCATAAAATGCAATGCCAGATACCAGAGACATAAACTGTATAAAAGACAGCAGCTGGTAAGCTCTGAGTTGATGTATCCTCGCTGCAAGGCCTCATGGACTGGGAGGGGGATGCAGAGGAAAACTCTATGGGCAGACTAGAGGGCCAGCAGCGCAGCACTGGGCAGATAACTCCCACGCTGCTTGACTGCTGCAGATGAGGTTGTTACACCATGCTGATGCCACAATCGGAGTGGCTCTGCCCATTCTGCCTCAAGCAGTCTCCTGCTCCCTCTCTTGCACTGGTTGCTTGTGGGCTGCATAAGAGCCCTGGGTGGGCCGGTTCCAGCCGCTGGGCCTTATGTTTGACACCCCTGCTCTAAGGTGCTCCTGGACTGGAATCTAGCTATTCTACTGCTTAACAACTTGTCTACCATCCAAAACTAAATTTGACATTAATATCACAGTATTCAGAAACTAGTGGTTGAATATTTTGATCTTCCAGGACATTCTGTTGATGATTGAAAAGTGACTGTTCTCCTACAAAAGAACTTTAGAGGGAGAATTGAGAAACTGTTGAATTAGAATTCATCACACCCTTGTCACACATCCTTGTCTTAACAGGGACATGAGATTTCTCATTATAGGTGCTAATCTGTTGCATCTTTCATATAGTTGTTAGTTTAGCCTGTATGGTTATTCATATGGTTATTACTTTAGCCTATAATCATATAAGCTTTCTAATTGGATCTACTTTTCATGTTTTGTCCTGCAATTTCCTACATCAGGTTTTATGTTGATATAGCCTTGCCAATTTATCAACAGCTGAGAGTGGTTCTCAGCCACTGTGAAAAAATTGATTATTATTTTGATTGGACCTTGTTTTAAACTGGCCACTCTCTGTAACAACCTCCCCCATTTTTTGTTTGCGGCCTTTTAATATAAATTCATTAACCTTATGGATGTACACTTCATTCATATAAGGAAGTGAGCTCTGGTCATGAAACCTTACGTGAGAATAAAAGTTGGTAGTCTCTAAAATGCCTTCTTGGAGTTCCACAGATTCAGATAAATCCGAACTAAACCTGAACTTGAATACTTTTAAGAAGCATGATAGTGTAAAAATGCTTAACTTTTGGTGGCCAGGGTGGAAGGGACTAAACTATAGTGATTTGGCAATTTCTACATCAATTGATCAACCAATGAAAAATATAATATGACTAGGATTACAGAATTAGAAAACAATGCAGGCAACATACTGGCTAAAGCAAGGTATGTTGTAAATAATACAGAAAATGGAATTACAAAGGGGTAAGACAATGCTGTAAAGCAAGTTGATACCTACATATTCGGGGTCAGTGCTGTCACCCCCATACTTATCCCAGGGGATTGCAAGCCCACCAAGGGTGCATACTGCACGAGCAAGCCCCAGAGCTGGGAAAGTTGCCTATCAAGTTGCAGCAGGGTGTGGCCTTGATGGAGTCTACTCAGGAGTCAGCCAGCTTAAAGGAGCCCAGCCAACTCTCAGCAGCAATAGCCGACAGAGGCCAAGTTTCTGCCAGAGGGAACCCTGGTACTAAGACCCAGGGCAGCTCTGACGGGGCAGAAACAGCAAGCAGCCCTGACCTTCTTAGAGGAGGTTGGGTGAGGCAGCCAGCTCTTTAAAGACTTTGGGGGAAGGGTCAGTGAACTCACTAATCCAAGACAAGTATCTTTTGGCCCAGGGGCCTGTCATTCCCCAGGACTGGGTTGGGAAGAGAGGACTGGCTGAGCACATGGTTGGTCCTCCCTTGGGGGAAGCATTTAAAAGGTGTGCCCAGGAATAGCGGGGGGGGGGATGCAGGCTCATTCCCTAGCAGTTGGGAATAGGTAATTGGCAGAACAGAGTGGGGAAATTGGGTGAAAAGAAACTCCCTCCTCTTGCTCTGTTTTGAGGCTCTATCCCGGGACATGTAACCAACACTTGACACTGGAGGGGTTTTCTACTATTTTCCTACTGAGCCACTGCCACTCCACAGTTCTAAAAACAAACTGCAGAAATATATGGATTCCAGGACAGAATATCATGTCTGGTTTCTGTTTAATTGTAAATTGTTGTTGTTGTTCAGTCGCACAGTCGAGTCCGACTCTTTGCGACCCCATGGACCAGATCACACCAGGCTTTCCTATCTTCCGCCGTCCTCTGAAGTTGGCTCAATTTCATGTTCGTTGCATCTATGACACTGTCTAACCATCTCATCCTTTGCCATCCTCGTCTTATTTGACCTTCAATCTTTCCCAGCATCAGGGTCTTCTCCAGGGAGTGCTCCCTTCTCATTTGGTGGCCAAAGTATTTGAGCTTCAGTTTCATTATCTGGCCTTCCAGGGAACAGTCAGGGTTGATTTCTTTTGGGATTGACTGATTTGATCTTCTTGCAGTCCAAGGGACTCTCAAGAGTCTTCTCCAGCACCATAGTTCAAAAGAATCTATTCTTCGGCGCTCGGCCTTCCTTATAGTCCAACTCTTGCAGCCATACATGACTACTGGTAATACCATTGCTTTGACCATGCGGACTTTTGTTGGCAGGGTGATGTCTCTACTTTTTATCATGCTACATTTTATCGCCTTCGCTTTCCTCCCAAGGAGCAGGCGTCTTTTAATTTCATGGCTGCTGTCACAGTCTGCAGTAATTAAAATAATGGCAATAAAAGTGTTTTGAGTATTGGAAATTGAAAAATGTTATGTAGTCTAGTCTTAGTATGGGAAAGTGACTTGATGTTTAATAGACGACTGTATTTCATTGAGTATTGCTGATGTGGCTTTCCACAAGTAAGCCTCACATAACTTCAAGAGAATGATTGAAACTCCCACAAATGAGCACTTGCATTTAGTTATAAAGCCGCCTTCCCTCTCTTTTTTGTATCCATCATCATTGGGATTTTCCTTCTTCCTCCACATTAGACTTTCATACAGGGTTCTTCTTCCTCTTTATCCTTTCCTCTCTGTGTGTTCTTCTCCCTCCCCTCTCTTGTGCTTCCTCAGTGTGCTTGTGGTTTTTAAAATTTCCACTCTTGTCTGTATTTGTGTGTGAGAATCCCTTCTCCCCCTTGAGTTTCTTCTCTGTGTATTTTTTATTCCATATATCTACCCTCAGTTGGGCTTCCTGTGTATATGTGTGTCTGC
Organism: Gekko japonicus; assembly: GCF_001447785.1. Classification (NCBI taxonomy): domain Eukaryota; kingdom Metazoa; phylum Chordata; class Lepidosauria; order Squamata; family Gekkonidae; genus Gekko; species Gekko japonicus. The sequence continues at coordinate 850,482 of NW_015174863.1, read as the reverse complement.
CCGCCCCCCCATGTCTGGGATGCATCTGTGAGTGTGAGTGAAAAAATCCCCCTTCTAGGCTTCCCCCATTATATGCCAATGTATAGTACTTTTGTAGGTATCATCTTCATCATATTATCTCATGGAGCAGATCTGGTTTGAGTTTTTGATATTTACAGTGGGATGCTTATAGCAGCTTTATATTAAAAAGTGACCTACCTCCAGCACTGAAATGATATACTAAAAACACAGTGGGGTTAGCTTCTAACTAAACAGGATTGAACCGCACTCAGTGCACCGAACTTGAACTTCTGTTGAGATCATCATTTTGGAAAGTCTATGGCACATAGAAAGGGTGCATAGCTCACTAGCAAAGCATGGGCTTGGCCTCCTGTTGAACAGTACTTCAAAAGACCTTTGCCTGAAATGTTAATCTGTTTATTTACTTCATTTGTACTTTACTTATCTTCTTCATGGTCTCTGTGCAGTCCCACACTTTGGTTAGGCGTCTGCGCACGACCTCATCCAGAGAATATTCTAGAGCTAGCCTCAGAAGGTTTTGGCAGTCTCCCTCTCCCACTCTGGGGAGCAGGTGTGCACTATGTTTGCCTGGAGAGAGCCACCTCCCACTCAATAACTTTTCAACTGCCCTTGTGTTCCCACCTTGTCTCCTGCTTCGCCTCAGCGAATTGTATTGTTCTTTGTTTCTTCTTCCTTCATTGTTCCTTGTCTAAAAAAAACAACAACAGAATTTTCTCATACTGTGTTTCTTTCTTTTATCTCACACCCTCTTCCATCCCTTTATCCCTGGTTGGGAGCATGTGTGCATGAGCCGTATGCTCTTTTTAAAGGTGTCTGTGTTGTGCTTATAAAATTCCTTCTAACGGTAGGCATGATTTGTGTTTGCTTTTTCTGGGTGAAAAACACTGTGTCAACGTTTCCCAGCACTGTGCAAAATTTACCCGACAAGCCTGAAGGAATCATTCTGCTCGTCCTTCTTGAATCTGCGCTACATTCCGGAATGTCCACTGTAAGTCTCATTCGACTCCGACACCCGCGCAAAAGAAAGGGGACTCTGTTACTGCTACGGTCTCCACCAAGTCTTCATTGACTAAGAAGCATAAACCAAGTCCCTGAAGCATTGACTAAGAAGCATGATTCCAGCACTATTACTTCAAAAGTGAAAACAATCGAAGCAAGAGGTGCCTCATACTTTGTCGATGATGGATCTCATCATATCTGGGCTCTCCACCTCAACTCTGGTAGCAAGACCGGCTTCTGTATCTACTGAATCTGCCCTGCCTCTTGAGGAACACCCTGCTGTCTTGACGCAGGTCTTATCCTTGTGCACAGACCGACTTCCACCAGGGCAGCAGATGCTTCTAGTTCCCTCTTGCTTGACTTCAGTAAGGCATGCATCTCTCTATGCCAGGCCAAATTACCGGCAATGGTTGCCTTCTTGAGACTCTCGTCCGCCTTCTCAATTACTGGACTGCGGGGATTGTCATTGTTGGGATAGTTCATCTTCTCGATACTGGGGGCATGACTATCATCACTTGCCCTCTCCTTCAGCCCGTCGGTCTTGATCTTCATTTTGTCAAAGGGGGTACTATTGAAGGAGATCTTGCTCTTGTTCACCCAGCTCTGATAATGGTTGACACTTCGACCATTCTTCCCAGTACTACTGCTCTCAAAGTAGGAGGTCTCGTTCCTGCTCCTCTGCTCACTCGATTGCACTGGGACCTCCTGCTACTGAAATTTCTGTGGCTCCCTTACAACCATCTCAGCCTTTATCATCTCTTCATAACATATCTGACCTACTGGTGGATGCTTCAACAGTGAAACTTTTGGTCCATGAAGCACAAGCGTCTCCTCAGTCCTTGACATCCTCTTCTGCAGCCAACTCTTACTACTCTGCCTCGGGTGATGAGGATCTTGACATCACTCCACCAGGGGATGATGTGGTTTGACAGGGTTCTCTTTCTCCTACAGAGGGTCCCAAATCTTACCTGGAACTCATCACCCAACTGTCCACAACTTTGCAATCTATGACTGTCCGCATTCACAGTTATTTATCCTACCTCTTTATCCTACCTATCCTATTTATCCTACCTTTAATGTGACTTCTGCAGTTTGCCCTATCCTGGATTCCGTACCAGAAGACATCCATCCTACTTTATCAGAGACTCTTTCAGAGGTCTGTGCCATCTCTAAACAGCAAATTAACTCTATTTGTCATGCTGTTGGGTGTTTCTCAAAGACTTTAATTAACCTCCGTAGATCTTCGGCAGCACGTCAGGTAGCATTCCATGTCTCTACAACCAGATGTCAAATCAAAGCTTGAGGATCTCCCATTTGATGGAGGAGGGCCCTTTTCATTCTACCACTGATGAGACCCTGAATGCAGTGGATGACTGCTGCAAAAAAGCTCAAAACCTAGGGGTCTCTCAGCAGTCCACCCAGCGCCCTGCATTCTCTAAGCACCATCACTCTCCTTCACAAGATTCTTGGAGATGGAGGTCCTTCCATAACAAACCTTCCCACTCTGCTTAGTCTAAAACTCCTACCACAAAGCATACTCCGCAATACAAGCAGTCAGTTTGATCTGCTTGCTCGGTCACCGCCTCCTCCTCTTGCCATCACCCTACCAATGGGCACCAGACATCTTCCCTGTCTACCAGCTTGGGAAGCCATCACAATGGATCGCTGGGCCCTTACCATAATCCAGGTGGGGTACGCCATAGAGTTTGTTTTGCCAATCCCATCCTCCCTCATTTCATGGTTACACCGGTTTCTCATCCAGGAGGTTGAAGCCCTTTTAGCGAAGGGTGACATCAAACCAATCTCGACCACAACATGAACTCTTGCCTTCTACTCCAAATATTTCACAATCCCCAAACAAGATGGTGGCATCATGGATCTCTGTGATCTGAACTCCTTTGTCAAATACATGAAATTCCACATTACACTCCAGGCTATCCTCCCCCTTCTACCAAAAAAAAGGTGGATGGTGTCTGTAGACCTACACAATGCCTGTTTTCACATAACCATTTGTCGTCAACATCGACACTTCCTACGGTTCGCAATTGGAAACAACCACTTCCAGTACAGAGTTCTTCCTTTTGGACTTTCAATGGTGCTCCACATTTTCACCAAGAGCATGGAGATAGTGGCAGTGGAGCTCCATTGGTGTGTGGGGGGGTAGTGCTCTACCCTTACATCGACGACTGGCTTGTAGTTACCCCCTTGATGTCACAAGTACAGATCGATGTGAAACTCATGCTGAATCTTCTAGCTTGCTTGGGGCTTTGCATGAATCCTAAGAAATCCTCTCTTCAGCTGATTCAAACCCTGTAGTTTATTGTGGTGCTCCTAGATACACATCAGGAGAGGGATTTCTTCCCCGGTCTTGAGCGTAATCCACACTTGCACTGATCAACACCTTTCTGGCCTCTCTTGTTCAGTCAGCAAGGTCGATCATGAAGCTCCTCAGCTTCTTTGCATCAGTGCTTTGTGGTTCCACTTGCTTGTCTCCACATGCATCCTCTTCAATTGTGGTTCCTTTGGTCCTTCCACCCGCATTCCCAGTCCCTGGAGAATGCTTACTCTCCCTTCCACCGTTTTGGAACCTCTTTGTTGGTGGTGGACCATTGAGGAGACCCTTCTACGTGGCATGCCATTTTGACACCCCCAGACTCAGACTCTTCTCTCTGGATGCTTCACTCTGGGGTTGGGAAGCCCAGTACAAGAACCTCTCAGTGAGCAGCAGATGGTCCCCTGTTGAAACCAGGCTTCACATCACTTGCCTAGAACTTGTGGCAGTACATTGTGCTCTCCGATCTTTTGGCTCACATCTTGCCAACAGGGTAGTACAGGTTGCATCCGATAACATTGCTATGTTTTTTTACATCAACAAGCAGGGGGGAACTGGCTCCCGGACCTTGTTCAAAAGAGTGATTGCCTTGTGGGAGTGGTGCCTGCTCTACAATGTGACTCTTCCAGTGATACATGTCCCTGGCACCCTCAATGTCTAGGCAGATTTTCTGAGCCCCTTGGCTGCCCCAAGACTGAGTTGAGCCTAAATTTTCATTATATCATCTGATTTTTTGGCAGTTCAACTGTTCATTGATTGATGGCTTTTCAGCTGCAGGCAATCCCAAATGCCTCCAGTTCTTCAGTCACCACCAGTGGACCAGAACTCTCTACTACTTCTTCCCCCTGTTCCCACTGATTCTCCGAGTACTGCAGAAAATTCTTCACAACGAAACTTCTCGCATTTGGATCACTCTCTGGTGGCCAAGACAGCTTTGGTTTCCTCACCTGCTCCATCTCATCAGGAGGACCTTCCTACCCCTTTCTCCAGTGCCAGACCTTCTTTCTTGGGATCAAGGCCAGGTGCTGCATCATAATCCAGGGTTCTTCAAATTGACAGCCTGGATTATTCTTCAGTGAATTTTTCTCTTGCAGTCCATGAAATTTTTCTGAACTCTTGAAAATTATCTACTCATTGCACATATTCAGTGAAATTGTCTCATTTTTCAATCTGTGCTTCTCTCCACATCTTCAATCCCATTTCGTCATCCTTCTCAGACATTTTTTCCAATTTGGTCTTCTTATGGGATGTGTCACAGGCTGGAGTGCCAGTCAAAGGGAGTCCAGAACAGACCAAGGTCAGGAGCCAAAAAGACAGTGCGAAGTCCAAAGCCAAGCTGGGGTCGGGAGCCAGAAACACAGAGCCAAATTCAAAATCACTAACCAGAAGCGTAGTCCCAAAAGCCAAGCCGGGGTGAGGAGCCAGGAACGTAGATCCAAGTCCAAAGCCAGGGAGTCCGAAGGTCTAAGTGCAAGAGCTGATCCAAAGTGGATGTAAGCAGCACAAAGCTGACTTGTTGCTTCCACAAAGAGTACTGCCCAGAGTGTGGAGTTAAATGCTATTACCAATTAGCTAGCCGCACGATCGCTATTAGAACTCTGGGCTAGCCGAACGTCTTCCCTGTAGCCTGGCCTCTTGTCGCCTGGTTGCTAAGTTTTGCCGCAGTCGCTCCCTGAAACGAGTCACATGTGGGGGTGAGTCAGGAGGGCTTTTAGCTTGCAGTTCTTCCCCCTTATCTGGGCCAGGTGTGAAGAATGCTGTTACAGGCAACTGCCAGCTACCCTCCTCTGCTGCTTCAGAGGGGCAAGCTGTGGTTCCTTCTTGCAGCTCTGTCAGCTCTCCCTCATCCACGCCCATGACAGGATGCGGGGCCTCTCTTTCCTCGAAGAAGGTGCATCTGGCAAAAACTTTGGCGAACTGCTGTCTGATTGAGGGTTCCACGGTCTTCTCCCATCAATTCACCAAATCCTTCTTAAACGGTCTTCTCCATGTCTGTCCGCTGATGAAGAACGTGGTACCTCCCTGGAGTATTTTGTTGGTTTTGTCCCAGTTTTTGCATTGCCCCTTTGAACTACTAGCTATAACAGATCTCTGTTGCAATTATTATGGCAAAGTGGGTCACTTTGACCATTTATCTCTGTTATGAACCACAAAGACTGGCTAAGTGGGTCACTTTGACCATTTCTCTCTGTTATGAACTGTTGAAGCAGCCCCTGCCTGCTTCTGTCCGAGCCCACTCCACCAGGGCTGTTTCGACATCCATGGCCTTCTTGGCTGGTATCCTACTCGATTACATCTGTGTGGATGCCATGTAGTTCTCTCCATCAATATTCATGTCCCACTACACACTTGCTGTTTGAGCTCGACGGGATGCTGCATTTGGCCAGGCAGTTCTTCAGTCCATCTTCTCTTGAGATCAACCCTCCCAGTTCTTGGTTAGGCCTGTAAGGTAACATATTTTGATTACTCACTTCCTTTTTTTTCTTGCCAGCACCATCCTTCAGTGGGTTCAGCTTTTCAGTTATCCAAGTGTGGAACTGCACAGAAACCATGGTGAAGATAAACAGGGTGCTTACCCATAACTGATGATCTTTGAGTGGTTCTCTGTTTAGTACCACAAACCCGCCCCGCCTTCCCCACTGCTGGCATCTCTCAGTCACTACCCTCTTGTCAAGGCTTACCAGTAGCAGTTGGAGGAACTGAGTGGGAGGTGGCTCTCTTCTTCACTCCAGGCATGTGCAGTGTGTGTCTTCTCTCCAGAGTGGGAGAGAGAGCTTGCCAAAAACTTCTGAGGCTAGCTCTAGAATATTCTCCGGATGCGGTTGTGCGCAGTTGTCCAACCCGAGTGGGGTACTGCACAGAGGACCACTCAAAGATCATCAGTTACAGGTAAGTAACCTGTTTTTCTCCCCGATGGGGACCCAAAGTGGCTTACAGCAGTCTTGTATTCTTCATTCTATCCTCAAAGTAACCATATGAGTGGCATAGGGTCACCCAGCAACTTTCCTTGGCAGACTGGGGATTCAAACCTGGGTCTCCCGGATTCTAATCTGACATTTTAATCCCTATACCACAGTGGCTGTCATTATGAAGAGTTATAGATAACCCTGTCTCTGAAATTTTTGTGGCTGGTTCCAACTCCTGTGGCAGCCATTTTTGTGTGGTGGCCATGACACTTTGTCAAAATTCCAGTGGTGCCTGCAGCCTCAAAAGGGTTGAGGATCTTTCAGCTAAAAGGACTGTTTGAAAAGTAAATTGCCACCCTGAAACAAAGCACTAGCAAAGCAGAAGGCACATATACAGAATTTGCACCTCGTAACAACCCAAGAAACTCAACATTTTCCTAAAATGTGGAAGCACAGGATGTTTGGAAAAGGACATGCAGCTTTGTAAGGCTTAATACACGATTGACTGTGTCCAAGAATCATAGTAGTAGTATCTTGTAGTAGAAGAGTGTCAGTTACAGTCTAAAACAGCATATTTCTTAAAATGGAAACAGATAAATAGTATTGTAACAAAGAAGGTTTAAAGAGCAACTTCAAAGTGTTGTTAGAAATGTAGAGTTCGTATAGGCAGCGTTAGCGTTGGGTGCAGCAGGTGGTTATGGTGTTTTAGTGGGGCTGGGGGGTCTTTTGTTGGATTAATTTTATTTTTTATTTCTCTGGGTGGTATGCTTGTTGTGTTTGTTTATTCAGTGGCTTTGGCAACAGACTCCTATTCTGAGACGTGGGGGGATTATTCCATTTTAGAGGTGTGTTGATCTTTGTTGAACGGAGCACATGTCCGAAAATAATTATTCCTTAGAGGTTTATATACATTGCTTGGTTTGCTGTTGAAAGTGGTCTACCTTCATTCTGATTTAATCACTCCCCCCCTTCTCCCATGCCCATACATGAAATGGTGGTACAAGTCAGAATAATCCTACCACAGAATTCAGAGTTGATGCAGTTGGCACAACTTGGGAGGCAGGAATCAGCCAAGGTCATTAGCTTGGACACTGGTACAAACTCTACACTGATGTCTGAATAAATGCCAAACAGTCAGTCTTCATTAACTGATAACAGATTTAACCACTATGCTGAAGGTCTTGGAAGTTTTGGGGGGTGCATATGTTAATCCATCATTCCCTCATGTGAATGGCATATGTATCGCTAATCCTCCCTGCCCGTCTTTCCCTTCCTGGTAGAAATTATGCATAGGTTTGTAGATGTTAATCACAATCAACACTAACACTGTTTTCAGAGTGTTAACCAGCAAAGCCTTGTTAAAATTATCTATAGTAACAACATTGGTGGTGGCATAAGTCTGTCCCCTTCTGTTGCTGTCTTCTGTCAGTGGGTAAAGACTTGGTTGTTTTGTTCAGCATTCCCTCAATGATCCCTCCATCATGGTTTCTATGTATTTTAACCCTGTTTTGTATCCATTTTAATTCTGTTTTTAATTGTTTTAATGATACGTGTTTAGGAAGGGGTATGATTTTAATAGTTTTAAAATATAATTTTATCATGTAAGTTTTAAATTGCTAGGGAAGAAAGGTGGGATACAAAATCTGTAAATAAATAAGTCCTAACCTTGATTAAGGCTACATGCTAGAAGTGAGAGATTGTATGAAAGAACTGTGTGATCCTATAGCCCATGACTGATTCCTTAACTACCATTAAGAGAGCCAGTTTGGTGTAGTAGTAAAGAGCAGTGGATTCTAATCTGAAGAACTGCATTTGATTCCCCATTTCTCCACTTGAAGCCAGCTGGGTGACCTTGAGCCAATCACAGTTCTCTTCTGACACTCTTCTACTACAAGCTACTACTCAAAAAATAAAAACCTAGCTCACCACAAAAAGAGGTAGAGTTTCAGGTTGCCAGACAATCTTCGGATCTCCTGGCTATACTATACCCACTGCCATATGATAAGTTATTTAATTACCGGTATTAAGAAATAGGAAGCTTTAGGCCCATACTGATCACTAACATTACAAGTACATATGTCAGCAATAATTTTCTTGTGACATCCTAAGTTTTTAAAATATGTGATAATTAACTGAATCTGGTATTGCCTGCAGTGTGATGATTTTTGTAGAACCCTTGCCTCATATAGACATACATATGCTTATTGTCACCACTCTAATGGTTTCTTAATGAACATCAACATGCTCAGTATTATACGAGCTTTATAAATGTCATATTCTTATTTTACTTTACTTCATTTATGCCCCATTTTCCTCTCCTTAGGTACCTAAAGTGTTTACAACACTTCCCCCTTCTCCATGTTATCCTCAAAATAACTTTATGTGGTAGATTAGGCTGACTGTCCCAACATCACCCAGCAAGCTTCAATTATAGAGTGGGGATCTGATCCCAGGTCTCCCAGACCCTAGCCCAGCACCAGTGGGCAGTCTCCCCTCTCCCAAAATTACAAACCCAAGACTTCATGCGAGGAAAGGGCAATTCGGGCCCAGCAACTATGAGACTCAGGGCCAGCTAGTGGGGCCCAATTTGAAACTCTGGGGCCCAACTGGAAATTTTTTGTGGGGCCCCAGTTCACAGCCGAACTCTGCAGAATCTTAGAGATATAAATAAAATCCATCTAGATTGCCCTGGTGCAGGGGCCCGCTTAGGAGCGGCCCATGGGGCCCAATTTGGCCTTATTTCTCCAATTGCCTTAAGGCCAGCCCTGATGAGACTGTGCAGGGGTTGGACTGGTGCCACTATTCAGAGTACAGACTCCAGGACTCCAGAGCCAGCAGCCCAGAGTCAACAACCAGCATCACAGCCTTCATTAGTTCAAGCCTTCATTCACACTTCACAGAGCCCTGTTGGTGCCTGCAGCATGCACTTGCAACCCCTTTCTCAGAACTTCTTGGATATGAAAAGAAATATTGGTGGTGTCAATTGTTATGCCAATAAATCCAAACAATACTGCTTCATACATTAATAGTAGTATTAATTGTTCTAAAGCCATTGCAGAATCTAATCAAAGTTTTACATATTTGTTTTATATAACATTTTTTGGCAGTAGGCTCTTTTAAATGGCTAGTATTGATTGTTGGATAGGAGCCTGGTGTTTGCTGCTGCTGGAATTATTAGATGAGAAATTATAGTTAATTATTAACCTATGTTTTTGCATCATTTTCCAGCCTCCTAATTGCATGTGTCTTGGAGAAAATTATTTTGAATCGTTTTGGCAATTTTGGGAGTTTATAAACTTTTGAAAATGTTTAGATTGGAAAATGATGTTGTGCTATAGGGTTGGCTTGTTGGATGTGACAGAATAGATTCCATCTTGTGTTTGCTTTCGTTTAGGCTGTTTAGTTTAGTTAAAATGGCCACCCACCCTGGGAAGTAGGGCAAAACTCCAGTGTAGGCCTACAGAACCCAGATGCCTCTATGGCCAAATAATGCAGGAAAGCCAAGGGGCAGAGTCAGAAGATATAAATGCTACAGCCAGCCTGGGAGGGGGGAGTCATCCTGCAACCCTCAGAGAGGCCAGGAGTCTCTTGCTGCAGATTGCCCACAGGCAGAGAGAGGCCTTGGGGATCAGGGAAGGCAGCAGTGGGAAGGGATCCTCAGAGGGATCCAGAACTACCTGTAGAAGGAAGGAGGCCAGGCTGCAGGTTGGTAACTGAACCTCATCCCGAGGGAAAATAAGTATAGGGATCAGTTCAGGGACAGAGGAACTGCGTTTTGTCTTATTTTATTTGTGCCCGGTGGTGTTTTCCTTTCTGTGTTTGATTTAAAGTGCCTTTTTGTATTTAAAATTCTGTTACTTGTAAATAGTCATTAAAATTTCTGTTCTTTGTTTAAAACCCCAGTCTGGTGCTCTGACCACAGAGTGTCCCCCACTCTGCCCACTACTAGTGCCTTAAAAAGGGCCCTGGGAGGGGAAAAGCCCAAAAATGTGCAAGTGCCAACCCTCCAGGAGAAACCCAAAGTTAGGGGCCTTCATCTCCAAACCTCAGGGGTCAGCCAGAGGAGTCTCACTGCCCCTCAAAAAAGACATAGGGAAGTCAGTGAGTAGTGGCAGCTACTGAAGAGTGACAGAAGCTCACCAAGGAGGTGGGGAGCCGATGTGGGGCTCACGAGACACAAACCGGCTACTCAGTCCCCCAGGGCTGAGGGTGGGTGCCCGTTTCATCACAGTGGAAAACTGAATTCTGTAACCCTTCAGCAGCAACCATCCATACCTTGTGCCAATAGCCACTGATGGACCTCTGATCCATGTGTTCATCCAGTTGAAGATTCTAACCTGAGCATGAGTAAAAGATTTGAAAGTGGTACTAGCAAGCGCAAGAGACAGACTTGAAAATGCTATGGTAGTGAAGTTAAGACCAATCACTGCTTTCATGCATCAACCACTCATTGAAGCAACGAGAGCCATCAGTAAAGCTACCCAGCCTGAGCCAACTACTAGCATGCAACCAGACAAAAATCTCTCTGAAAGAGAAACAGCGAAGCAGGATGTGGAACAGCAAGCTGATTATGAGGAAGCAGCCATGATGCTAGCTCAAACTGAGAAGATAGAACTAATTCAAGTGTCACTTGAATGCCGCGGGCAGTCTTATGACAACGCTGCCAACATGGCTGGTAAGTATAATGGTATGCAGCAAAAAATCATTGAAAAAAACCAATTTGCAAGATTTATTCCATGGTGAGGATCACTCTTTAAATCTGGTGGGCCGTTCAGCTGTGGAATGCTGCCTTGATGCAGTGAACTGTTTTGGCATTATCAATGAAATTTATACCTTCTTTTCATCCTCCACAAACAGATGGGCAGTTCTAGAATCATTTTTGCCACCTCAGTCTAAAGTGCCTAAATATTTGTCAGACACTATGTGGGACACACACGCAAAAGCCACAGAAGCTGTTTTGGAAAGTTACAGTGCTATCACTGATGCCCTCAGTCATTTGTACTCTGACGTTAATGAGAAGGGGGAGACCAGGCTTCAAGCTAACAATCTTTTGCAGAAAATGGAAGAACTGGAATTTGTGTTTATGCTGCATTTTTGGACTTGTGTGCTAGGTCATTTTTACAAGGTCAGCAAAGCCTTTCAGAAATCAGACCTGTTGTTGAGTGCTTGTGCAAGTTTGTACAGTTCACTTCTGGATTTTTAAAGGAAAATTAGAGAAGATTTTGAAGAGCTTGAGAAAGAAGCAAATGCCACCTTGCCAAATGTTAACTACAAAACAAGGTGACAAAGAGTAAGGGAACGGCAAAGAAATGACAGACATGCACCTGATGCCTTAGATGCACTTTCTTCAAGAGATAACTTTAGGATAAAATCCTTTATTCCTATATTAGATGCACTTGAAGCCAATTTAAAAAGAAGAAGTACTGTGTACAGTGATGTTGCACAATTGTTTTCCATTCTTGCTAATCTGACAGTATCTAAGCAAGGAATTCAGCAAGGTGTTGAAATGCTGATGGAAGCATACCCAGGATATATTGACCTGAAACGTAATGATGAACTTTTGCACTTTCACCTGTACGTGAGACAAAACCATAGGCTTACAGAAGAGCGCTCTCTGTCTCGTACATACCTTTTTCAAATTATATACAAGGAAAAGATTCAGATGGCCTTTCCTAATGTGGAAGCAATCTTGCGGCTATTTCTTAGCTTTATGGTCACTAACTGCTCAGGAGAGAGGAGTTTTTCAAGACTCAAAAGAATTAAAAATTAATTAAGGGCTACGATGACTCAAGAGAGGTTGTCCGCACTGAGCATTCTGTACATTGAAAGTGACAAACTTAGGCAAACAAATTTTGATGACGTTTTGGATGATTTTGCTATGAGGAAGGCTAGAAAAAAACATTGTTAGTCTTATTGTATTTGATGGTTGTAGTTTACTTCTTAATATGTATTTTAAAACTGACTGTTTAATGACAACATAAAGTAGATTCTAAAAGATCCACACTGTGAGGTAATCATGATCATATTATTTACACTTTCCAGGCAATATAATTTGTAAACTCAATGTTTTGTTTTTTTAAGAATAACATTACTACTTCATTTTCCTAAAAAAAAATGCTTATTCCACAAACGGTTTACAAAGTTCAGTTATTGCAAAAGTTTTTCAGTGTTAATTTTAACATTTATGCATTTTTTCAATCACTGTTGTATTTAACAATAACATCTTATGTCCTTTAGAGGAGAAATTGTGAATTGCAGAATTTTAAATACCCGTCATCATTCTTGGCTTCACTCAATTTTCTTTATAACACTCTTCCATTTTCTTCTAGTTGTGAGGGTAGGGGATTGGGAGGGGCCTCACAAGTGGAGTAGCCTTGGGGCTCTTCATCTAAATCTGGCCCTGTCCAACACACACCATACTGACTCTCACTAGTATTGTTGTTACTGTTTTGAATATTTTGCCATGTGAAGGCCAAAAATAATGGAACCAACGCATGATTTCTGTCTTTTGCATTTCTCTCTCCAAAATTCTCTTAATTCTTTGTATAATAGGAAAAAATGATATTTTTTTGTTTTTTGCTTGGTATAAGGTTATATCCCAATCATAAAATTTAATTTTATAACTATAATGTACAGTATTAGCCAGATAGGATCATGAAGAATATTTTTGTAGTCCGTTGTGTAATTGAGAAATACTGGAACATGAACAAAGCTATCTTCCCCCCCCCCAAAAAAAAACATGTTTAATTTTTTGTGTGTGCTTGACAGCTGGTTAGTGACATGTTTACAGCAACACTAAAAATATCATCATCTTCTTCCACAGCTTCCAAAACTCTTATAAACAGTATGCTACGGGACCCTTCACAGATTCCAGATGGAGTTCTAGCAAACCAGGTCTATCAGGTATTCATCACAGCCATCCTTTTTCAGTAGCAGTGCTGTTATCTGCCTAGCAGTGTAAAGGATTTTAAACCTCATTTAATTACTGTCATCATAATCTATCACTGGGGTCAGGATGCTCCATAAATGGCAATGCAATATTTGTGAAGAGAGCATTTCACTTTTTAATAGCTTTTTTAAAATAGGGAATAAAGAGTGTGCAATTTTTGTTTTCTGTGATTAAATCTGAACAGCTTTTGAAGAAAAGTAATTACTGTTTTTAGGATACTGTGTAGCTATAATAGTTTTGTAGTTACTCATCACTGTACTACTTCTCTTATTTGTCTGCAGTGTACTGTGAATGACTATTGTTATGGACCACTGGTGGACTGCATCAAACAGTATCCTTTCCCATAAAATTTTAGGTGAACAATTGATGAGCTTAGACTCTGTGGAAGAGACGTGTCTAGCTTTAACCTGACATAAAGTTCTGCTTCAAAAAACACATTTCATACTCCTCTATTTTATATTCAGTCAGCTACTGGAGGGTCACTGCAGACCCCTTCTCTTGCTCTGCTTAACTAAAATCAGATATGCCATATGAAAGTTGTCAGTTCAGTAGATATACATTTCCTGTCCTTAGATAGAATCCTTTTTTGCTGTTGGTAACATAAATACATAATCTTGTATTAAATTATTAGCTGTCATAATATACATAGATTTACAAGAACTCTTAGCTGCTTTTCATTTTCCATTGGATAAAGCGCATTTGAATTTCTGGTTTTTAAAAGTGACAGTCTCTGACCTACCAACCACCTGCTGTGTTGCTTCTATCCTTAAAGGGTAACAGAGTCCAAGAGGTGCCATAGAGAAAGTTAATGAAAACAAAGAGGATTGTAAAACATTAATGTGGGATGAGTGATTTAGACTAGAGTCTTGCTTGATTGTTAGAATGAAGAATCTTTGATTGAACAAGATGTGCAATTCTGTTCCAAATATCTGTGATCTATACTGGGTAGAGTATTCCATTTAGTTCTCATATTTCACATTAGAAACCTATAGAAAACTCTTTCTAAGAGTCTAGGAAGGTAAGATAAGAAATTGTTCCAGCAGCACCAGGACCATAAAGCTAATAGATATGCATACTAAAATAATCTTTACTTTAAATGTAACTCATTCTTTGGGACCATAGTAATGACTAAACATAAAGCTGATTTGTTTATTTTGATAACTCACTCTATTTCATGAGTTCAGTGCAGGGAATGGACTTCAAAAAGCGGCCCTTGATTACAAAAGGCTGGCAGTCTAATGGTAATGGAAATAACTGTCAGTTGTGTCTCTTGCTCTTACAGATCTCCACTTGTGTGCATCTCTTTTCTCCTTGTGAAGATCTGTCCTCAACCCCCTCATCTTCAGTCAGTAATGGAATGGGTTAATTTCAAAGAGAGATGAAAGCAGCCCTTTGGGAATTGTTTTGTGACAAATCTAATAAGCTATTCTTATTATGATGCCCTTGAGAGAGAGATTAATATAGCACTGCCATGCTGTCCTTGGTCCTCAGACTCCCTCGTCTCCTGGCTTGGAAGGCACCACACTTAAATGTGAGAGTGGTTTTTTTTTGGTGATCCAGGCAGCCCAAGTCACATAGTCAACCGTTTAAGTAAGAGTAGTACGAAGGCTTGGGTTCAAATCCCTTTTCAGCCATGAACATGCACAGGAAGCAGCCTTATACTGGATTGGACAACTGGTCTATTGAAGTCTGTATTGTCCACTCAGACTGGCAGCAGCTCTCTAGGATTTCAGGTAGAGGGTTTTTCACATCACCTACTACCTGATCCTTTTAGCTGGAGTTGGCAGGAATTTAACCTGGAGCCTTCTGCATGCAAAGCAGATGCTCTGCCACTGGGCCACAGCACCTCCCGCATGATGGTGATTGGCACTGCCATCCTAAACAGAATCATACCATTCTAAATCCATTAAAGTCAATAGGCTTAGAAGGCTGTAGCTTGCCTTAGAAACACCTTAAGCATGTGGTTATATTAGGGTAGGGTTTATCCTAAACTAAGGTTTAGCCCACTTCACAGCTTGTTTTAAGGTTGGGCAGGGTATAAATCTGATAATAACTAAAATAAATAAATAAAAATAAAATTATATGGTGGTATTGATACACTACCTGGCCACTTGAATGTAAATGAAATCTGAACAAGTTAAAAAATAAATACAATGGGTTGGGTCCCCCAGTCCATCTTCTGCTATTGGAAGTGATGATTTATTTATTTTTTTGCCAGTTCTGTCCTCCCAATTCAGACCCTGGCATTGTACTTAAACTGTCCCCAAGTATTCATCTGTTCTCTGGAGCAGTATTCCAGGGATTGCTGGAGGAAGGGGGAGATTGGAAAATCTGTTCTGCAAGCAGAGGTTTGGATCAAGCCCTATATATTTAATTGTGGAGGAATGAAATCGTCCTCTGCTCCCTGCACTGCTTTATTAGTCAAGAAAGACTGGTGCAGGTTTGTTCTTCCATTCCCTGCTATGATCCACACCAGAGATCTGGCACGTTGCGTGGGGAGAAAAAAGTAATTCCTTTGTGTGCATTCTGCCATAATGTATTTAATATACATTGGGGATCATCTTAATTTCAGTTCAGTTCACCAATGGTAGCAGAAATAATTTAACAGTGAATAATAAAATGGTTATTGTTAGTTTGTTGTAGTAAAATTAGGTTATATCTAACTGTGTGAGAAGGTATTATCTGAGAATATATGGTGCTGAATTAGTTGTTAATTTTAAGGCATATAAAGTAGCTTAAATCAATTTAAAGTTAAGGTTTTAAAAGCATAATGTCTTCTAAGGATTGCATATTGATTTTAAATACAACTATCTAATTATATATGCATGGACTAAAGTATGAAGTCAACCTCTTTATAAATGCCAGGAGGCTATTTTTCAGTAATAGTTCAGATGCTTACGGGAAACTAGCCTGCTGGATTGCATGAGTACAAAATGGCTTGTGAGGTTATTTACAAGTTTTACCCCATGGTCAGTTCCATACATCAATAATAGGTATTGCTGTAGACTAAGTCTAAGTGTTTCTACTTATGGTGTATTATAAATTTTGCTTCTAGTATTTGTCTTATGTTTTTTGCCATCATTCATCTTCTTTGTTTGACTTTGTCATTAATTGTAAAGTTTAATGTGATTCATTATTTCAGTTTCAATGTTGGATTTGTTTCATGCAATTTTCTATTATTTTGTTTTTTGTAATCCAATTAAAGTGGTGCTTAAAGGCTGGCATTAAAATAATGAAAAATCTGTGCATAGTTAAATTATTGAAAATATTTAAATTGATAAGTTCATAGGTATTTAAAAACCTTCAAATTCTGCTTCTTTTTTGTATTTGGAACTAGTATTGATGACATTCTGGTGACAGATACATGCTGTGATAATTTTCAAAATAGTTCTGACTGGTTTCTAGTGAATTGATAGAAGTCAGGAGTTGTGTATTAATTCTTCTGTGCTATTCCTGCCTGTTAACGTTTAAGTCTTGTTATGCAGTGAATATTCTGGAAGTCTGTGCCCTGTATCTCAAATCGGCCTTGCTTTAACTGTGGTGTGGTGAGATTTATGATTGTTTTACTAGTTTTCTGAAAAGGTTTCCTTGACGTTTTGTGACTACTTTTGATACAGGGCAAAGCATTGTCCGTTGGTATTTATAGGAAGCGCCTCTTGATATCTCCTGAAGATATGGGAAAAAACATTTACTCATTTTATTTACTTCATTTATAGGCCTTTCTTGCTGAGACCCAAGGTGGATTACAAAATATAAACATCAATTAAAACAAACAGCAAAGACATCCAGTAAACAATGCAGTGGGACCAGGATTACGGAACTGGAAAATAATGCCAACAAAAAACTGCCTAAGGCAAAAAAAGGGTCTAATATAATGTATGACATGGCATAATCCAGAAAGTGTTTATTTATTTACTGTATTTATAGTCCGTCTTTCCCACTGAGACACAAAGCAAATTAGACAGTGAAAATCAATAACAGTCCATACAAAGACATATCTAATATACACACTGTAGGTCAATACAACCAATATGAGGAGACAATGAATGAGCATGTGCTATGCCTAGAACTACCAAAACCTGAGTGAGTATAGCATATTAGGCTTGATACAGAGTGTGGATATAATGAAGAAAAATGGTAGAAAACAGTGAAGCAACAACAGTTTGATGACATGCAGCAAACTGATAATACATCCTATACATCATTACCATTCACATTCCCTTTATGAAACACCCTCCCGAGCTATTCTTTTATAGTATAGCCCTATTTCTTTTATAGAAGAGCTCTCCTGAACAACTCTGTTTTAATTTGCTGGATGAAAAGAATGTGGGAGCCTTTGGACAAGCCATTCCACAAGGGAGGGGCACAACAGAGAAAGCACATGTGTGGCTGGTTGTTGATATTGTCTGTTTGCAGGGTGATACCTGCAGAAGGCCCTGAACAGATGAGCAAAGCTGTTGTGGCAGAGCATAGGAGGAGAGGCAGTGCTGCAGATATGAGGGTCCAAGGCCATGCAGGGCTTTGTACATGATAGTCAGTATGTTGAATTGAACCCAGAGCTAATAGTATCCTATCCTAAGCAGAGCTACGCACTTCTAAGTTCCTAGTGGTATTTCAGTGCCTCTCACAGATATGAAGAGGCACAAGATCCTGTCTTGGCTGGTTTCACTCGTCAGTATGTGAAATAATTAAATGGTTAGTATCATGTGTGTTGGTCTTTTTCCTCCCAGCTCTAGTCTCGATCTCCAGGATTGAAATGGGTACATTAAAAAAGCTCTCAAATTAAGTATTCCATCATTCCTAATCAGAATTCAATTCTAGATAACTGTATTAAGTGAATTTTGTTTTAAACCAATAAGTTCCTTAATGTGAAAAATCAGTGCTATTGGACATGAACATGAAGTCTTACTACAAGAAATGCTTTTGGAGAAAAACATATCTTTCTTAAGTATGATCTGATATTAAAATCTAGTACTTCAACATTGGGAATCATAGTAATTGTTTACATAAGGAGGAAAAAATAGGTCTCCACAGATACCCTGTACTAGGTAGTAAAAGAGGCTAAGAAATGATTGATGTAGTACGTGTTATCTTTTATTGATTTAGGCTGGAGCAGGAACTCGGTAACCTAATACCCCATACTGCACGTGCACAAGCTAGCAATTAATATTTTATAGAATAAGTAGCTGGGAAAAATGCTTTAATATCAGCTGCTGTATTACTTTTGGTGTCATGAGATATTAGCCATAATCTAGGTCTTATGAGACTTAGAAGGAAGCATAAGAAATATTAACTGCATAACGCTTTATGTATTGAAAAGAACCTGCAGGAGGGATTCACTTATATCTTTTGAAGTATGTTTATTTCCTCATATACAAGTATACTAAACCTTCTTGCCTTATCCCTTTAATTATGACAATAGTGTTAACCTATATAAAGATTTCATTTTTGTCATGTTAAAAATATCACTTTTTAAATATTATGCTTAACATTTGTTTACCATGATTATTTAAAGGATCGTTTGTCTTCTTGACTTTCCAGCAAGGCATGATATTTTCCCCCACCATTGGGATTTGTTGTTTTCAGTGAGGACATCTCAGCATGAAAGTATTTTCCCCCTCTTTCTGATCAAGAAGGACCTTGCAACAAATGCTTGAATTCAACCAAAAGTAGTATTTTTTCCTGATGGAAAAGTCCTTGTTTCTGTTAAAAGCACTTTTAACTTTTTATTATTGATAGATGAGGCATTGGTTTGTCAGCACGATTAAGTAATTATATAGCAAAGGGAAATTGTAACAACTTTAACATCTCTGTGTATATAAAAATACTATTTACTGTGAATTTCTGGAATTATATAGCATATTTGAGAAGTTTGTCCAGATTAAAAAAACTATATACAAACAGCTGGTACAATATATACAATTATCCAGTTGAAGGTGTGTTAGCTACATTGAAATCTTTGGCTTCTGTTCCCTGTTGTTGGACTTCCAAAAGAACTGGCTGGCCACTTGAGACTGGATACTGGACTAGATGGACCACTGGTCTCATCCAGCAGGGCTCTTCATATGTTCTTACTTGCTTCTCATTTTCCCTTAAGAGTAATAATTATTCCCATATTGTACTTTGGTTCACAAGAAAGGGCATGGATAGACATAGAAAATGAAAGCATCTTAAAAACAACCAACAAAAAAATATTCATTGAATATCTGGATTCTCCCTTTTTTAATGAAACTGAATTTGTATTTTGTCTTGTTTTTAGCGTATTATTTCTTGAAACTCAGCAATTATAAAATATTAATGATTTCATAATCATTTTCTTGCCCCCCTCAACATTTGAATGCCCATGAAAAAATTAGAACGTATAAATCTAGTAATTTCTATAACTATGATGGAATTATTTGTTTTATGGTATTCACATATTCTTATTTGTGAGAATACTTCAACAAAGTAACATACAACAAGGTCATAACACTGCTTATTTTCTTTCAAGTATTGAAAAACTGTATGGTACGTATTTAACTTAGAGAAAAACACTAGATGAAGAGAAAAAAATTAGGTTGGCTCCTAAGCAATGCTCCCTCTAAGCTGTGGGGTCTTGTGAGCAAAAATTCTACTTTGTGAGCTACCAGCAGTAAAGTTGCGAGTGAGCGATTTGGCTGCTGCATAAATTAGTTTGCTCTGGAGCCATCCTTCCTGAGCTAAGACAAAAGTGTGTGAGCCGAAGGCTAAAAAACTGCGAGCTAGCTCACACTAACTCAGCTTAGAGGGAACACTGCTCCTAAGATACCCTTGCTCAGCCAGAAAGCATCTCTGTGCACAGAAGTGGGATTGCACTTGAGCTGCAGCCAACATTATTCCTGAGGATCCTCTGACCTTCACACACAGCTTTGTTTTGGGTATGTGGTACTACAGATGGTGGAGGATGGGGCCAAAGAATCCATTCCAGTCACAATTCTTTGGTTCATCTTTGTGGCTTCTGTGCAGTCCCACATGGGACTGCGCAGTCACAGGCCAGCCACTGGGAGGACCTAGTGAGCTAAAAAGAATTCTCTAGTATCCCAAGAGTGCTAGGCCTCCCTATAACAGACTGATCTTCCCACCCAAAAGTCACGTGATATGGGAGGAGTCAGCAATCTCCCCTCAGTTCATTTTTGTCGCCACATTAACAGGGTGTATATTCAGCAAGCTTATTATCGTGTGTGTTGTTCTGAGGTGAATTTTTTCCCTCTGGACAGTCCTTTCATGATGGCTTTATTTAAGAAATGTCATGAATGCGGGGCTAAAATGGCACAATCTGATGACCACTCATCCTGCATTTTATGCCTTGGTGAAGGCCATAACACCTCATCTTGTAAGGCCTTGACTCCCGGGGCCCAAGGAGGCAGAGCAGCACGCCTCAAGGCCACTCTTTGGGAAAGGACACTCATCACACCAGAAAGTCTGCCTCAGACAGGGCGAGTCTGCCCCGGACAGCTTGGCCGAGAGGCGCACTCATCCACTTTTGGTGAGTTCAGCCCCTCTTTCTACTCATCTACATGAATCCTCTGAGGCTTAGAGTTCTAGGGCAGAATCTGAACCCCCAGGCAAGAAATTGAAAAAGAGAGATAAGAAGCGTGCTCACAAACCGCATTTTCCGCTGTCTCCCATGCAGCGCGGCTTGGATAAGCCCTCAAAATCGGAGTCGGCTTAGTGCCAACAGTCACCATCACCTTGGTGCTATACCCCTACGACTGCTGGATCTTCTTCATGGTCTCTGTGCATCACACCTATGGGATCTAGTGTGCCTGCACTGATCTGATCGGTGTACAAAGCTCACAATGGTATTTTCATGCCTCCTCCCTGAGCCTGTGCGGGAACCCCAACTGCATATGCCCAGGGGGGTAGAGCGCGGACATCCCGCCAGTTCTCTTCTGACCGCCGCACTGTTAGCAGCTTTCATCGGTTGGTGCTTGTTCCTATTCTCCTCACTTCGGGTCAAGCCACCTTCAGGTCACCTTCAGGGCTTTCCTTCCTGATACCGACATCACTCATCGATGCTTCCCCTGTGGGATCATCATCATCACATAGATAAGCATATGGAGCAGAGGTCCATCAGTGGCTATTAGCCACAAGGTATAGCTAGGGGCTCTGGGGCAAGTGATGCTCTGTCTTCTTGGTGCTTGGGGGGGGGGGTCAACAGTGGGAGGGCTTCTAATGTCCTGGCCCCACTGCTGGACCTCCTGATGGCACTGGTATTTCTGGCCACTGTGTGACACAGAGTGTTGGACTGGATGGGCCTTTGGCCTGATCCAACATTGGCGTCTCTTATGTTCTTATGTTCTTATGTACATGCCGTACTGGTTCTCTTCCTACCCTCTTTCGGCATCAATGCCTTGGCTAACGCCTATGAAACTGAAGGATTGGGACCACCTTTCAACCCTACTCCGCTCTCCACATCATCCCTCCGCATCCAAACCACTGAAATCTCCTCCTCTGAGGCAAGTTGCGCCTTGTCTTCCATCGCCTCCTCCACCACCATTGTCAGTTACTCCGAAGGAGCTTCATACATTGCCGATTCCTATCCAGAGGTCTCCATTGCCTTCCGAGGCCTCTCCAGTCACTTCCGATGTTGACCAGTCTGAGGGTGAGATTTCACAGGGAGATACCTCTCCAAAACATAAGGTCTCCGAAGACCTCCCAATCACCCCATCTGAGGACTTGTCTTCTTATGGAGATTTAGTCAAAAGAATAGCTTATTCATTGGGTCTGTCTATCGTCCAACCTCAACCATCAATATCAGACGCAGTTTATGATGTCGTCCAGATGGACACGTCCACAGCGATCTTCCTTCCGATGTCAAAAGTACTCCTACACATGGTGCAGGTGCCCTGGGAGAAGCCCTCATCCGCACCAGTGTCGACACGGAGACTGGATCACATGTATAGAGTGCAAGAGGAAGGAGTTGTTTTTCTACACGTCCATCCAAATCCAAAATCCATGGTTATCTCCTCTTCTTACAGAACTTAGACGCACTCATAAGACTCCCTCTGACAAGGAAAGCAAGAAGCTTGATGCTTTTGGGAGATGCTTTTACTCCGCGGGTGCCCTGGGAATCAAAACATCCAATACATTGTGTGTATGAGTAGGTACCAGTATGCATTATGGCAACAACTTTTTGACATCTTGCCCTTTCTTCCTGAGGACAAAACTCAAGCAGCCCGAACCCTACGAAAGGAAGGCATGGTTCTGACGAAGCAGCTTCTGAATTAGTCTAAGCACTCACTGGATATTTTCTCCAAAACTATGTCTTCAGCTGTCACCCTTCATAGGCACTCCTGGCTGAGAACGACTTCTTTGCCACCTGATACCAGGGCATACATAGGAGATCTCCCTTTTGACGGTGACAGCCTGTTCCACTCCTCTACTGACTCTGCTCTGCAGGACAGGGACAAGAGCATAAAGGCCTCTAGGTCCTTGGGTGTTTCTGCTCCTTCCAAGCCGTACCACCAGCGTTCCTGGTGTCTATATGGCTCCAAATGCCCATTTAACAAACCATCCCCAGAGGGTACCTGGAGACCATATCAGTCACCTATGGGCCATCGCCAACAGTACCAATACCCTGCACGGTCCACATATGGCCCGCAACAGCAACAGTCTAGGGCAAAACCTCAAAAGACTTCCAAACAGGGTCTTTGACTTGCCCCAGATTGCTTCAGGGGCCTCCACCCGCCTTTCCCCATTCCTATCTGGATAGCAGGTCATCACCACAGACTGTTGGGTTTTATCCATCCTAACCCACGGTTATTCAATACATTTTGTGGACTATCCAATGCTGACTGTTTTCCTGGCCACCGCTACCTCTCCCCTCCTTCTCCAGGAGGTCACTTCTCTCTTGGCAAAAGATGCAATAGAACGGGTGCCAAAGGTGTACAAGGGAACAGGTTTTTACTCCTGTTACTTTGCTGTTCCCAAACGAAACGGGGGCTTGCGCCCAATTTTAGACCTACAGGGCCGCAATGTCTTTGTGGAATACCTCAAATTCAAAATGACATTGTTTCGAGTAATCCCCTCTCTTCTGGCTCGGGGGTCCTGGATGGCGACCATCAACCTCCAGGATGCGTACTTTCACCTCAATATCCATCCGTCTCATCAAAAGTACCTTTGATTCGCCATAGGGGACCTCTATTTCCAGTACAAGTGTCTCCCGTTTGGCCTCTGCACGGCGCCAGGGGTCTTCACCAAGACGATGGTAGTGGTGGCGGCCTATCTTCGTCTACAGGAAATTACCATATTTCCCTAAGTAGATTATTGGCTCTTAGTGGCAGATTCCTCGTCGCCCCTGAAGAATCACATTTCTGGGACTTCCGGTTTATGGCGGCAGGGACTTCCGGTTTATGGCGGCACGCTAGCAGACTCACCTACCGGACCTCCCGGGGGTGAAGCTGCGCTCCAGCCGAAGGAGGGGGTGTGCAGGCTTGCTTACCCTCCCAGAGACCCGGGGAAGGGACTCTGGCCATGGAACTTCTAAGAGGTTGCCTCTTCGAGGGCGGAATGCTGGAGAATTGAGGCACCTCTTCGTTCCGACGGTTCTCCGTGCTGTGAGAGATTTAGTGATGCTGACCGGGGCAAGCGTGGGAGATCGAGCATCAGAAATGAAGCTGAAAGCAAGGTCGAATGACCAATTATGAACGTGAGTCAGCTTTAAAGCGTTTTTAGAGGGGAAAAACTAGCTCCCCACCGCACCCCACTGAACGGGGAAAAGGCGAGCGGGGGAGGGACGCCTCCCAAGCACATGGATTTTTGAGCGACTGAGGGGGGGGGAACAGAAGAAAATGCAAAGAAAACTGTTGAGAAGTACTTACCAAAGCGAATCTAAGCGGTCAAGTGCACATTCAGAGACTTGTAAAAAAATTGTGAAAGTAAACAAACAATAAAGATGGCGGGGAAGAAGGACAGAGAAAAACTTTTGAAAGCGAAAGGCTTAGAGAGCCCAGAACCAGAAGCTACTAGTGAGGTGCCTAAGGCTATAGCAGAGTATATGCGTCCTCTGCTGGAACAGCTGAATAACTTCAAGGAACAGATGTCTGTAGTTACTCAAAGTATTACTACTCAACAAACTCAGATAAATGATATGCTGCAAATAATGAAGCAAGATACTGAGAAGGTCAAGAAAGTGGCTGCAACTACACAGAAGGTGAAGAAGAAAGTGCAACAGCTGGAAAGAAAACAAATCTCCATGGAAGACCAACTGTTACTAGTGCAAATGGAAAAGGCTAATATGATTCTTCGCTTCCAGGGCATGCCGAAAAAATCGGGAGAGAATCTTAAAGAATTGCTAGCGACCTTCAATACATGGCATGGAAAACTGCATTCTTGGTGATAATCACATCGGCCAGGAGGGTCAGCAAACTGATGGCACTACACCATGATCCTCCATACCTAGTCTTCCTGCCACATGGGGTACGTCTGCTGTCAGACGTCTCCTTTCTACCAAAGATAGTGTCGGAATTTCATTTGAACTCCGAAATCTTCCTGCCTGACTTCTTCCCTTGCCCTGACAAGGAAGAAAAATGCCTTCTTCACACTCTTGATGTCAAGAGGGCGCTCCTCTTCTACCTGAATCAGACTCAGTCTACTAGGAAAGATAATACTCTGTTCCTCTCATACTCCAACACCTCACTGGGGTCGAGGACAAGCTCAGCGCTTGTCAAAGTGGATCGTTGGGATGATTAGGTTATGCTACCTGTTAGTGAAGTGTCCCCTCCCTGCACGCATGACGGCGCATTCTAGCGGGTCGATGGCAACCTCCACAGCTTTCATGAAGGGCGCATAGCTGTCCTTTATCTGTCGAGCTACCATGTGGTCTACGCCAAACACGTTAATTAAACATTACGTACTAGACAAGGAGTACGACAAGGATGTATATTGTCACCTTGCTTATTTAATATATATGCAGAGTACATCATGCGAAATGCTGGCCTGGATGAATCACAAGCGGGAATTAAGATTGCTGGGGAAAAGATCAACAACCTCAGATATGCAGACGATACCACTCTGATGGCAGAAAGTGAAGAGGACCTCAAGAGCCTCTTGCTCAGGGTAAAAGAGGAGAGCGCAAAAGTGGGCTTGAAGCTCAACATCAAAAAAACTAAGATCATGGCATCCGGTCCCATCACTCCTTGGCAAATAGAAGGGGAAGCTGTGGAAGTAGTGACAGACTTCACGTTCCTGGGATCCCAAATCACCGCAGACTGTGACTGCAGCCATGAAATTAAAAGACGCCTGCTCCTTGGGAGGAAAGCGATGGCGAACCTAAACAGCATGATAAAAAGCAGAGACATCACCCTGCCAACAAAAGTCCGCATGGTCAAAGCAATGGTATTCCCAGTAATGTATGGCTGCGAGAGTTGGACTATAAGGAAGGCCGAGCACCGAAGAATAGATTCTTTTGAACTATGGTGCTGGAGAAGTCTCTTGAGAGTCCCTTGGACTGCAAGAAGATCAAATCAGTCAATCCTCAAAGAAATAAACCCTGACTGTTCCCTGGAAGGCCAGATAATGAAACTGAAGCTCAAATACTTTGGCCACCAAATGAGAAGGGAGCACTCAATGGAGAAGACCCTGATGCTGGGAAAGATTGAAGGTCAAAGAAGACGGGGACGGCAAAGGATGAGATGGTTGGACAGTGTCATCGACGCAACGAACATGAAATTGAGCCAACTTCAGAGGACAGCGGAAGACAGGAGGGCCTGGCAGGAGCTGTTCCATGGGGTCGCGAAGAGTCGGACTCGACTGTGCGACTGAACAACAACAACTAGACATTCATGCGCAGAATAAGGTTGATCTGGGTCATCTGGTCTTGTCCTCTGTGGAGCACTGAGCTCCAGGTGAGCCACTGCTTTTCAATCTCCCATAGGTGTGATGCACAGAGACCACGAAGAAGATAAACAGGTTGCTTACCTGTAACTGATGATATTCGAGTGGTCATCTGTGCAGTCCCCCCCCCCTGTCCTTCCCCACTGCTGTCATCCTCAGTCATTTCCCTTACACGGCCAGCGCTCCACCCCCCTAGGCATGCACAGTTAGGGTTCCTGCGCAGGCTCAGGGTGGAGGCGTGAAAATCCCTTTGTGAGCTTTGTACAACACCGATCAGATCAGCACAGGCACACTAGATCCTATAGGCGTGACTGCACAGATGACTGCTCGAAGATCATCAGTTACAGGTAAGCAACCTGTTTATCTTCTTCGTGGTCTCTGTGCATCAGAGCTGCAGCCAACACTATTCCTGAGGATCCTCTGACCTTCACACACAGCTTTGTTTTGGGTATGTGGTACTACAGATGGTGGAGGATGGGGCCAAAGAACAGGTAAGCAAAAACAGGTAAGCAACCTGTTTTTCCGAGGGGCACCCATCACCGAGAGGAAGGTCTCCAGCTCAACTCTGTTCAGTGTCACGATCACCTTGGCATCATTCCTCTTCCTCTTTGGATGCCAGTCCAGGCATTTCTCTCACCCTCTGTACATAGGGTGTCTCCATGCACTGATGTCGAGCTTATTGACCATCTAAGCACCAGACATGGCCGTGACAACTATGGGATGCCCCTGCCATGGTATCCTTGCTTCTGCAGGCTGTCCTTGCATGAGGGCAGTTCCTAGCATGTCCACTCTGTTTGCCACAATCGTCCAGCCGACATTGCTCTTCTTCTCAGAGACCCCAGACTCAATGACCCCAGACACTGCTGCGCTGGTTCCGATTTCAGTACTGACAGTCAGTCCGATCTGGGTTCCGACCCCCACATCAGTTCCATTGCCAGAAAATAAGACTGGGGGCAAGTCTTCAATGTCACCTTCAGAAGACCTTACTTTGTTCCCAGACCAGCTCATCAGGCTCTCGAACTGCGGCATGTTGCATCAGAGTCTAAGACTAAGGACACTTTGATGCAGGCACTGTTTACACCTGATTTGAGTCCAGTAGTTCTCCCTTTTCTCCAGGGAATACAGGAGGTTACTTTGGCAGCTTGGACTAAACCTGCATCAATGGCTTCTTCGGCTAGACAGCTGGACACCCTGTATAAAGTCAAGGACACTGAGTGTGCCTTTCTGTTTCAACATTAGAAAACTAACTCTTTCAAGTCTGAAGTCATCCCTGCTCGTGGCCACTATGGTTCTCGCAGTTCTCCCAGTGATAGGGAGGGGTATAAACCGAATGCTCTAGGTTGCAAGGTGTATTCTTCTGGGGTCATGGGCCTCTGGTCAACTTTTGCACTGTGATGGGATTCTATAATAGGTTGTTGTGGGAAAAGCTGTTTTCCTATGTAGATTCTCTGCCTCAAGACAAACAAGCCTTAGCTAAGGCTCTTGTAGAGAAAGGGATGTGCTAAGGCAAACAGCAAGTTAACACTGCATTTTTAATTATTTATTTGATTTATGTCCCACCCTCCCCACAAGCAGGCTCAGGGCAGTTTACATCACAACTTAAGATAATACAATTAAAATACTTTAAAATAACATTTAAAAACATAATAGAAGTATAAATACCATGTAAACAGATTAGATCAGATCAAATACATGAATATTTGACATTCATAAATTCACACAAGCCATTCATATGTAGACATCTCCATAAAACACACTACAGCTCATTTTAAACTTGTTGATTTAATCAAATCCTAATTTTAGTTCAAGAGACCTTTCAGCAACATGCATGCCATGATGTGGATTGTCACAGCCAGGCCAGGGGCTCGAGGAGGACTTGCCCTTTGGAGGTAAACAGCTCTTTAGTGAGGAGATGGATGACGTTTTTAGAATGTATCCACAAATACAAGTTGCAGGCAGAGTCCTTCAGAATAACTTCTACTTTATCTGCTCAAACAAAACCTAGGTATTGGTCACGACCATTCCAAAGACCTGACTATACTAAACCATTCAGATATACTGATAATAGACATCTCTCCCAGGCTTTTCAGGGGCCCTTGAGATCTCCTTACCAGGCTAATTCGAATAGGCATCAATCCAAGCCTGTAGTCTCAGGATAATCGGCCTTTCAAGGATCCTTCTGCCCAGGGCAATGACCTCTCTTGACTATGTATGCAACCCAAGGTCAGGGACCATTTATGTTTGGTTAACAGTAATAGATGATATGTGGGTGTTGGCAAAGATTGTACATAAACCTTTTGAACCCCTGGCAATGTGTGATTTGTCCTTCCTTTCCTACAAGGTTGCCTTTCTTGTGGCCATATGTTTGGCCCGACGGGTGGGTGAGCTTGCTGCCCTCTGCACTGACCCCCCTTTCTGAAGGTTCATAAGGACAAGATAATCCTTCAACCTCAGGTTGAGTTTCTCCCCAAGGTCGTTTCCAGGTTTCACTTAGGTCAAGATATCACCTTACCTGTGTTCTTTCTCTCCCCTGTATCCCTAGCAGAATGCACACTCCATACTCTAGATATTAGGAGGGTTCTACTATTTTATTTAGACAGAACTAGACAATTTTGCAAGGACATGTCTATTTGTCTGTTTTAGAGGGTCCAGGAACGGTCATGGGGCTTCAGCTCAGACTCTTTCAAGGTAGATCTGTGCTACTATTAGACTAGCTTATACAGTGGCAGGAGTACACTGCCCTTTAGTAGTCTCTGCTCATTCCATGCGGACTCAGGCTTCTTCTGCAGCTTTTGCCTCAGGTCTCCCTCTCATGGACATCTGCTGAGCGGCAACCTGGTCAACCCCTTCCATGTTTGTCCAGCATTATGCCATGGATGTGGACTCACAGAGACAAATGGCTGTGGGAAAAGCAGTTCTGCAATCAATTTTTCGTTGAGACATCCCACTCTCTCCTCCGAAATAAGTGAATTTGCTAATTGCCACAAAGATGAAAACGGGTTGCACTTACCTGTAACCTTTGTTCATTGAATGGTCTTCTGTGCAGGCACACATCCCTCCCTCCTTCCCCTCTGTGGGTGTCTCGGACTTCCGAGTGGTGGCTTATGGAGAACTGAGGGGAGAGTGCTGGCTCCTCCCATATTACATGACTTTTGGGCGGGAAGATCACTGTGGTATAGGGAGGCCTAGCACTCTTGGGATATTAGAGAATTCTTTTGAGCTTGCAAGCTCCTCCCAGTGGTTGGCCTTTGACTGTGCAGTCCCATGTGTGCCTGCACAGAAGACCACTTGATGAACAAAGGTTACAGGTAAGTGCAACCCCTGTTATCCTAGTCATGATTCCTGACTTAAAACAGCATCATATCAAAGGCAATTTCCAAAATTATATCCCACTTTCTCAAAATTATGTAACATTTTATAGTGGCCAAGATACAGACTTCAGTATGAAGCAATGTGGGTAAAGGCTGGTTTATCAGCTTCCATTGAATTCTGTGGCATCAGTGATGGGTGAAAGGGTGGGGAGTGAGTTGGAGAAGTAGGATTGGGGAAATGCTGGAAGTCTCTGTTCTGTCTTAATCAACTTAATGGGACTGTATTAATGCTAATATATTCTCTTATAAGAAGTAATCTATCCCTGGGAAATGGAAGCACAGGGGGTTCTACATTAAATGGAGGACTGAATTTTCCATACATACCAGTTTGACAGCATTTGAAATGAAGAACAATACTTGTTTAGCTATGATGATTTTTGTTTTGTTTCTTATACTTCGTTTTTAAAAACTGCTTCATAGACTGAAGAAGTTTTATATTCCTTTGATACAAATAAGACATTATGTTTGGGCACTGAAAAGTAAATTGTCTATGATTTTTCTTCTTTGTATGCACCACTGAAATTAGTGGTAAGATTCTTTGAAGTTCACCATGAAAATTTAGGATGTCTTCTTCGTCTGGTAGTGATTTTTTAATTCAAAAAGTAGGTTTTATAGTAGTTTTTCCAAGACATATAAAGTGAGAGAAAGTACACTAATTCTGCATTGTGCTATTACTATTTCTTAAGGTTAAGATCTTCTTTGTGGTCTCTGTGCATCACACCTCTGGGATATAGTGCACCTGCACCAACCTCGATAGGTTCCTCTTGAAAGCGAAAGGGATTTTCACACCCACTCCCCAGTCACGCACTGGCCTTACTGCGCATGACCAAGGAAGGGGCACGACAATCCCACCAGTTCTCTTCTGACCGCCGCGCTGGTAGGATCTTCTCCACTTCGGTCGGTAAAAACTTTGGCTTTAATGCCCATTCCTCTTTTTCTTCAAAGTTTCTTCATCTTTTTTCTTGTTTTTTATTAAGTGAAAGGACATTGTTCCTACAAATTCGTTGTTTTCTTCAGACTTTATCATTTGGTCTCTTTTTCACAGACCGCGTGTCCGCCCCTCTCCCAGCCTATGGCCAAGAGGTGGGGTTTCTTTAAATGGTGCCTCAAGTGCGGTAGTAAAATCACTTCCCCGGACAGACACTCGCTTTGCCTTCTGTGCCTTGGGGAAGCGCACCAAGTGGACTCTTGTGCAGACAAGAAACAACAGAGTTGCTAGACTTTGTGTCACGCTTTTGGAGTTAGCGCTCTCACTGAGTTCATCACAGGACACTTCAAGGCATACATCATTGTCGACTGTCGCCTTGGCATTGACGGCTGTGTTGTCCCTAATACCGACTAACTCAGATGTTGACCAGCCGATGCTGAAACATTCGGCCTAGACATCTCAGTCCAAAGGCCATGCTCCGTCCAAAAAACGCAGGGAGGGCAAGGACGATAGGCCAGTCAAGCACAAAAAGCATAAGAAAACTCCCCCTATGCTAACTCCACTGATCCCTCGGAGGGCCATGGAATCGAATCTTGTGGGGGCTGCTTCGAGCCACAAGGTGTACCGCAGTCGTCTTCGTTGCATCCTATACAGCTCACTGACTCTGAACACGATATGGACTTGACGCAAATCTCCCGGTCTTCCAGTGTCGAAAACCTACACTCCAACCGTGGAGCCGACACCTCTGTCCATCCTTCACCGTTCCGACCCAATGATTGAGGACGGCCATCGGCACTGATCCACTCACCACCACCCCCTGGGATCAGGGGCAATGACAATACATGTATGGGACCTATCCATTCTCGAGTGGCATGCCGTGGTTCCCACCCCAACCCGTGGATTGGGACCGTCAGTCTACCTCCTCCTGGCTCTCTCGGTATCAAGATCCTCCACCGATGCCAGAGTTTATGTGGCCTCAGCCATCAAGACTGATGGGCAAACCTTCCAAACCACTGCCTCTGATAGTTCCCAAGTTTAAAGGGCCATCGGACCCAGTCCCATTGACACCAATGTTGCCTATTTCCTTTTCCGAACTGTCTGAACATTCCATCTCTTTCGACACCTCCTCCCAATCGGGAGATGAAAACCCCGATCCTCAGATACAACCCTCACCACCTCAACAAGTGGGTGATGATCTTCCAATTTTGCCATCAGAGGATCTCAAATCTTATGGGGACTTTATCAAACGGATGGCAAACACGTTGACCCTCTCTACGGTGCAAACCCCTCCTACTGTAACAGACTCTGTGTTCTATATCGTACAGATGGACACCTCTACCCCGATAGCCTTACCAATGACGTCGGTCCTGCTTCAGGCAGCTAAAACCCCATTGTCTCACCCGGCATCTTCACGTCTCGAGCCAGAAAATAGATCATATGTATAAGGTGCAGGAGCAAGGTGCTGAATTTTTATTTAACCACCCTAAACCTAATTCCATTATAGTCACCTTTTCTTCCAAAGGCAGACGCAGTCATTCCACCCCTCCCGAGAAAGAAAGGAGGAAAATTGATTCGTTTGGAAGAAAATGTTATTCTGCTGGAGCACTTGGCATCAAGACTTCAAACTATACTGCATGTATGGGCAGATACCAGTTTGCTCTCTGAGAGCAGATGTCCGAGTTTATTGCAACCCTCCCTGAGGATTGTAACCATCAGGCTCGCAGGATTCAAAAGGAGGGAATGCTTCTAGCCAAGCAGCTCAATGCAGCTAAACGCACACTGGATGTGGCTGCCAAAACGCTGACTTCAGCAGTTACCCTCCAACGACATGCCTGGTTGCGTTCCGCTGCCTTACCACAGGACAGTGCAGGGCTCTCATTGAAGACCTCCCATTCGAGGGTGAGGGCCTCTTCAGTGCCACGACTGATACGGTCCCACAAAACCTAGACAAGAGCAAAGATGTCACAGAATTTAGGAGTCACGTCGGCTCCTAAACTATCCAAAGCGAAATACTGGAACAAGCCATGGTCTTGCAGATCTTCTCTAAAGTCGTCCCTGAAAACACAGTGGCAACGTTCCCCCACTCTGTCTTCCTGCCCTTACGGACACCAACCAAAATTCTAATCCACCGCTCAGCCTAGGGATAAGACTCCGAAAGCACCCAAGCAGAGCCTTTGACTCCTGTCGTCCCACCCCTCCCCGCCTGTCTCCCTACCTGGCTGCCTGGCAGCGAATAACTTCAGACTGGTGGGTACTCTCCGTCATCAAAAAAGGGTACCTCATATAATTTATCCAGATACCCGAGGCCCCCAACTTCATACTTACCCCACCATCCAGTTCGCTTCTGGAAGAAATCCAGAACCTTCTTCAAAAGGATGCTACAGAACCAGTCCTGGCAGCACAATGTCAACATGGGTTCTACTCCCGTTATTTTACGATCCCCAAAAAAAGACGGCGGCCTCCATCCTATTATGGACCTCAGGGGACTCAACCGGTTTATCTCCTATCAGATATTCCGAATGACAACATTACAAAGCATTCTCCCCCTTCTCAGCGAAGATGTCTGGATGGTAACCCTGGACTTGCAAGACACATATTTTCATATAACTATCCACCCATCTCACAGGAAGTTTTTACGTTTTGCGGTCCCAGAAGGCCATTTTCATTACAAAGCCCTCCCTTTTGGAGTCTCAACGGCGCCCAGAGTCTTTACAAAATGATTATTGTCATCGCGGCGTACCTCCATCTCCAGAGTGTATGGATCTTTCCATACATAGACGATTGGTTGTTGATAGCAAGCTCCAAAGAGACTCTGCTCAACGATATCGATTTGACGCTGGTCACCCTAGATGCATTGGGCCTGAGTGTGAACCTAAAAAAGTCAATGCTCCTTCCTTCATTGAGAGTTCAGTTTATTGGAGCGATTTTGGATTCGACTTTCTGCCAAGCCTTTCTCCCTCCCAAGAGGGCGGGAGACATTATCGCTCTCATCAACCTGATAAGAACACAGGGAGATGCATCAGCAAAGCAGATCCAACAGCTCTTGGATCTGATGGCTGCCACCACAGCAGTACTTGTCTTTGCCAGACTACAGATGAGACCACTTCAGCTGTGGTTCCTCAAGCATTTCCATCCACAGTGGCAGCTCCAATCTCAACGGTTCGTGCTACCAGTGCAAGTGCTGAATTCCCTACAGTGGTGGGAAACTCCAGACAGCCTCCTTCAGGGAGCCCCATTTCTTGCACCCAGCCCTGAAATGACCCTAACCACGAATGCATCCTTATGGGGATGGGGGGCTCACCTCCAAGGTGTGTGTGTGGGCACCAGATGGGAACCTCATGTGGCCCACAAATACATCAACTTCCTGGGATTGCTCGCCATCCATTTTGTCCTAAGGTCCTTTCGTGACCTCGTGGCTCACTATAGAGTGGCAATCCTGACAGGAAACACCACCGCACTGTGCTACCTGAACAGGCAAGGCGGGACAGTGTCCAGGGGACTTTGTCAACTGGCCCTGGAGATTTGGACCGAATGTCAGTCTTGGGGTGTGTTCATCATTGCTGCTCACCTGCCAGGATCGCTCAATGTGCATGCGGACTTTCTGAGTGGGGGGGCACGTCCTTCCATGAATGGGAACTCAACTGGGCTTACCTTGAACCAATTTTTCACAGATGGGGTCGCCCAGAAAGTGATGCATTTGTGACATGTCAGAACGTGAAGTGTCATCTGTTCTGTACCAGGGCAGGACAGGACCCACTGTCCCTGGGGGTCGGCCTTCTTTTCCCATGGTCCCATAGGCACATGTACCTGTTCCCACCAATTCATCTACTTATCAAAGTGCTAAGCAAAATCATGAAGGAACAACCTCAATGCATCCTCGTGGCACCATGGTGGCAACGTTGGAACTGGTTCCAGACTCTACTCCACATGTCCCAGGGCACCTACATACATCCCCCCCCAGCACCAGATCTCCTCCTGGCTCAGCAGGGCCGAGTGCTTCACCACGATGTACCACACCTCAAATTCAGAGCGTGGAAGATCCCCTAACACAACTCAAACACAGGATAGACCTTATTCTGTTGAACTGTCGGAAGCCAGCTACACGTGCTTCCTATGAAGGGAAGTGGAAGAAATTCCTGTCTTACCTTGAGTCGTTGGGTTTACCACAGCCCCCTACGGACTTGAGAGTAATTTTTGGATTCTTGTTGATCTGCCTGGACTTGGGTCTTAGTTGCTCCTCCTTAAAAATCTATCTAGCCCCCATCTCCACCAATCATCCTGTGATGGACGGCTATTCCATTTTTTCTCACCCGCAAATGAAGCAGTTTCTGAAGGGCCTCACTTGCCTCTTTCCTGTGGCTTGTAGGTCGACTCCCTCCTGGGACTTACCTCTAGTACTGTCCAAGTTAACGGGCAAACCGTTTGAACCCATGGCCACATCTAGTCTGCAGCTTCTCTCGTGGAAGACTGCCTTCCTAGTAGCCATCACCTCAGCAAGACGAGTGAACAAATTGTCTGCACTTCGTTGCGATTCTCCGTACTTGGTTTTTCACCATGATGGTGTCACCTTGGCCCCGGATGTCTCTTTCCTGCCCCAGGTTGTTTCAGAGTTCCATTTGCAAGCTGACATTGCTCTTCTGACATTTTTCCCATCCCCTACGAGCGATGAGGAATGCTGTCTTCATACTTTGGACGTCAAGAGAGCCATACTCTTCTACCTTGATAGAACAAGGTCATTCCGTCAGTCACCAGCCTTGTTTGTCTCCTATAACACATTTGTGCAGCGGAAGAAGCTCTCTTCGCAGCGTCTATCCAAGTGGATTGTGGAAGCCATCAAACTGTGCTACTTACTGGCCTAATGGCCACTTCTGGACCCGCTCCGAGCACACTCTTCCCAGGCAGTAGCCATGTCCACAGCCTTGCTGAGAGGTTCGTCACTCACTGACATCTGTCAAGCAGCAACCTGGGCTACCCCTCACACGTTCGTGAAGCATTACGCCCTGGATATGAGTCTTCATCAATGTTCCATGGTGGGATGGGCAGTGTTGCAGGTGGCGCAAGTCTAGGACCTTCAGCTCCCTCCTCCAGGTAGGCCTGTTTTTTGCTTGCTAATCTCCCAGAGGTGTGATGCACAGAGACCACGAAGAAGATAAACAGGTTGCTTACCTGTAACTGATGACCTTTGAGTGGTCATCTGTGCATTCACACCGCCCGCCGTCCTTCCCCTCTGCTTTCAGTCCTCTCCTTTTTATTACTCTGAGACTGATGGCGGTGGTCAGAAGGAACTGGCAGGATTGTCATGCCCCTCCCTTGGTCATGCTCAGTGGGGCCCGCGCGTGACTAGGGAGTGGGCACGAAAATCCCTTTTGCTTTCAAGAGGAACCGATCGAGGTTGGCGCAGGCGCACTATATCCCAGAGGTGTGAATGCACAGATGACCACTCGAAGATCATCAGTTACAGGTAAGCAACCTGTTTTTCAAATAGAGATCCAATCAGCTGAAATATTTCTTTATTTCCAATATTTTTTTCAGTAACAAACTACAGTGTGACAGGTTGAATTAATGGTGTTTATAATGAAGACATAAAAATGCAGAGATGACAAAGAAGCATTTTTATATTCATGTTTCAGGTTTGCTAAGAAGGTTCATTTAATCTGACACAGCACTGCATGCATAAGAAGAGATATGTATGAGTACATTAGGAACTCTTATACCTATGTTTAAAAGAAAATTAATTCTGTTGTCTGATTAATAGAATAAAACCATTATTTCTGACTTTCTTTATATAGCTGAAGATCAGCTACGCGCAAAGGGTTATGACAAAACACCAGACTTCATATTAGAAGTGCCAGTTGGTAAGTCCATGAGGTTTTTAGCTTTCATGAGTAAATCTGTTTATACTGAAATACTAACAGTCTTAATAGTATTATGCCAGACACAGCATCACAATATATTAAGCATTCACAATAATGAACCAGTTCCTCTAAGAATTTTTTTATGGAAAAGAGGCATTAATGCAACTAGCAATTCAAAAATTAGCTCCGAAGCTGACTGACAAACCTCCTCTCTGAACAAATCTTGTGGATATTATCAAATTTGTAAGCTGTACGGCCAAGAAGAACATCCTAAAATCTTCTCTTTATTCTAGGCTAAGATCTAAAACACTGTTCCACCCTGAGGTAGTTTGAACTGTCATTTCTGAAACATCTTGCCACTCTTAATATCTTTTTTTAAAAATATAAGAAGCAGCTTTACTGTGTGGTGAACAGATCTTTACAATACAGTCATTAATACAGAATAGCAAACAATTCTGATTAACAGAGTTATTTTGACACCCAGGGCTGCGTCTCAACCGCTATATTAAAAGCTATTGTTACTTTTTCTCTGGTGTGCACACTCTGTCCCACAAGAAGAATGGTAACTAGCTGTACCGCTAAGAGGCCTGGTATCTTAGTCAGAAGTGGAGCAATTACATCATCCCTAGCTCGCTCTATAATATCCCTGAAGCATAAGGACATGATCAGTGGTTTAAAGGAATAGAACTACAATGGCCCTCAAGTATTGCTGCTGGCAAAATGTTGCAATGTACTAACTTAAAGGCTGTCCTATATTTTAGTATACTTAGAGTTGTTAGATAGCTTGCACATTTCTTAATGCTGGGAAGTTTATGTCCATATCTAAAGGTGAACAAGGTCTGTATCACAATACATTTGCTTGACTAATGCCCAGGCTTTCGCCAGATTGTAAAGCAATAGGGCTGGGGGAGAAAATCCAACTCTGTTAATTTCTTTGATTATAGATTTCATCTCTTTATTCATAAATACATCTGACTAAACTTACAGAAGCAAAGCTAGAAGAAAGATCTGCATGGCAAATAGTCAAAAAGGAGTATATGGCAGCAATCTTTGCGATAGCTGTTAGTGAAAGAAGTGCAGATAATCATGGTGCAGATAATCAGTTGCACTGTGGGAACAAAAGATGCATCCTATAAATGATAGTTAGGTCAAAGCCACTCATCTGTGGCCCCCTTACTAGAATTCCACACACTATTGCAGAAAAATAACACTGTTTTATTAGATCTAGCTATTAATTGCATTTGTCTTTTAATCTGCATTAAAAGAGTCACTAAGCATTGATACCTTTGACTTGACGCACTGTAGAATTCAGGTCCTCAGTATGATGATTGTGCTTTCTCACATTACTTGAATTTTCTTGCAGCCAGGTGTGTGAGTTTGAATTCACAAAGTGTATTATCAGTGACGTTAGTGGTCAGCTGGATGAAATCTTCTTTCTTATGACCACTGGACTTTATTGTATTTTGATGATCAGGTTGGGCAAATTATTAATCCAGGTCAAGATTAATTCACAGAGGCATCATTTCTGTTACAAAATATACTGTCCATAAGTTCCATAATACCACTTGCTTTCCTCTCTGTGGTGATGGCAATGAATTCAGGGATGTCATCTAAGAATTCAGCTGTAGGTTCTAATGTCATCATGGTGGGCCAATGAGGCCAGCACTTGCAGATTGAACAAATACTTGGAGCAGTTACCATGGCGATGTCAAAAACAGATACAGGTAATAATGGTGATCCATTTTGCCAGTCGAAAGGAGGAACCTATAGAGGAGAGTCTCATGTCTGGATTTCTGATAGAATGTGCCCTGTATCCCAATTCAAATGATAAACAAGCCATAATCATAGCAGGGAAAAGAATTCTGCAGGAGCTTACATTCTTGCTAGTGTTTATCTCTTTGCATCCTGCCTAGTGTATACTGTCCACAGCTTCTAGTTTTCTTTCTGTCGACTGCAGTGTTAAAGCTGAGAGTCGGTCTATAGAGCAAGGCTGCAAGAATGAAGAATAAGGAATGTCATAGTGCAACTTTATTATGTCTCTAAGAGGGCAGTCCTAAACTGAGAACACCTCTCTTAGCACATTGACTTCAGTTGACTTAGAAGGATATAACTCTGCTTAGAATTGCACTGTAAGCTTTATTCTAGAACTAACGAAGATTTTACAGTAAGACCTCAAACTACCATTTCCCTAACACTATAAATAAAGTACGAGGAAATGACTGTAAAGTGAATATTCCATCACTACAGTTCAGATCCCAGATCATCGCAGACAGTGACAGCAGCCATGAAATTAAAATTAAAAGACGCCTGCTCCTTGGGAGGAAAGTGATGGCGAACCTAAACAGCATGATAAAAAGTAGAGTCATCACCCTGCCAACAAAAGTCCACACGGTCAAAGCAATGGTATTCCCAGTAGTCATGTATGGCTGCGAGAGTTGGACTATAAGGAAGGCCGAGCGCCGAAGAATAGATTCTTTTGAACTATGGTGCTGGAGAAGACTCTTGAGAGTCCCTTGGACTGCAAGAAGATCAAATCAGTCAATCCTAAAAGTAATCAACCCTGACTGTTCCCTGGAAGACCAGATAATGAAACTGAAGCTCAAATACTTTGGCCACCAAATGAGAAGGGAGCACTCCCTGGAGAAGACCCTGATGCTGGGAAAGATTGAAGGTCAAAGAAGACGGGGATGGCAAAGGATGAGATGGTTAGACAGTGTCATAGATGCAACGAACATGAAATTGAGCCAACGTCAGAGGATGGCGGAAGACAGGAAGGCCTGGCGTGATCTGGTCCATGGGGTCACAAAAAGTCGGACTCGACTGTGCGACTGAACAACAAAATAGCCTTTGTTTTAGCCTTTTCCCAAGTTCTTTTCTTCCACTTTCCCATGGTTCCTACCAAGAATATAGATCCTTAAAAAATATGTATTGATAGTTTTTCTGTAGAACACCCAAAATTGTGTGCAATACAATAGAAATTATGAAACTGAAATAGTAAAGCATCAACCCCAAAATAAATTAAGTATGTAAACACAAAATATACTATCACTATATCAGTGATATAAATCAATAATTTATCAATGATAAACTACTTGAGGGATTCATTTTGGAAGTTCTGTACTTAGGTTAACCAATGTAAACCAAAAGGAAACCATCCCAGACCTAAGTTTGAATAAAGTATGTGGGATGTCCTGTATCTGATACTTTGTATGTGGAAAGCCTGGCATCACCAGAGATCTCAGGAAAGTTCTATACCTGAGGTTTTAGAGATCTGCCAGAG
The DNA here is from genome assembly GCF_001447785.1 of Gekko japonicus. Lineage (NCBI taxonomy): Eukaryota > Metazoa > Chordata > Lepidosauria > Squamata > Gekkonidae > Gekko > Gekko japonicus. The sequence goes on along the minus strand of NW_015174863.1, from coordinate 810,986 downwards.
TATACAGTACTGGCTCAGTATAGGGTTACCAACTGCATGGGAAAAATGTCAATCCATTTACTAGAGGCATAATGGGATGTTATTTTCTAGCTTATGTTATTTAGAGAGCCAGTTTGGTGTAGTGGTTAAGACTGCAGACTCTAATCTGGGAGAACCGGGTTTGATTCCGCACTCCTCCACATGTAGCTGCTGGTGTGACCTTGGGTCAGTCATAAATTCTTTCAGACCTGTTCTCTCAAGGGCAGTTCTCGAGAGAGCTCTCTCAGCCCCACCTACCTCACAGGGTGTCTGCTGTGGAGAGGGGAAGCAAAAGGGATTGCAAGCTGCTCTGAGTCTCTTTTCGGTAGTGAAGGGCAGGATATAAATCCAATCTCTTCTTCTTTTCCTCTTTATGCCCATGCCATGAAAAGCTTCAGCTGCCATTTTCATACATTAAGCCTTTATTAAAGGGACAGGACATTTTTCTCCAGGCCTGTTGGCAATTCTAACTCAATATGAAGCATATATCAGTTTCTTGTAGCCAAGAAATAAGACCCTATGGCTGAACAGTTCAGAGCTGTAACCAGGTATTTTTTGAGATGAAGGTCCATCTAGAGAGGTGTGTGCTGGCACCTAGGACTGTGAAGTGCCTCTGGAAACAGCTAAGTGTGTGGAGAATGAAGGTCAGAAGAAGCAAGGGGACAACAGCATTAACAGTTTTAATCTGGAACTCTTTATTGGGTCTAGGCCAGGATCAGCAAATTATTTCATTTCCTTTTATTCAAAAATTTGAAAGATTGTTTTTATTTTAAAATAATAACTTTTCCTATGTAGCTGTAGAAGGACATACCATTCATTGGATCGAAAGCAAAGCCTCATTTGGCGATGAATGCAGCCACCAGGCCTACCTTCACGATCAGTTCTGGAGCTACTGGAACAGGTATCCTTAATTATTTTTACGGCGTAATTTAACATTTGAATTACATATTCAGCCATTTTCTAGGCACCTCCCAAATTATGGGAGTCATAAATACCGTATAGACTTTATAGAGACACAGCACGTCTGCTGAAAGATTAATGATATAGATTCTTAGGATTCTCAAGACTGATGAAGAGCTAATAAAGCTCCTCAAAATGGCTTCCTACATATCAAAGTAGTGTTTTCATCTCCAGAAAACCCTACTTCTAGATAAGTTTTAATAATCTGACTTTGGCACCTGTTTGAGTAAATTCCCCTTTTAAATATTTACAGGGGCAATTGCTTGCTTTAAATAATTTTCCATTCCCGGCGCGACGCCGTACCGGAAGTTCAGGATTCTCAAGACTGATGAAGAGCTAATAAAGCTCCTCAAAATGGCTTCCTACATAACAAAGTAGTGTTTTCATCTCCAGAAAACCCTACTTCTAGATAAGTTTTAATAATCTGACTTTGGCACCTGTTTGAGTAAATTCCCCTTTTAAATATTTACAGGGGCAATTGCTTGCTTTAAATAATTTTCCATTATAAGTACTTTTAGAAAGGGACTTGCGTTGGAGTCAGTTGACTTCTGTTCTAGATGTTCCTATGTGTGTAGTGTAGATAGGAGATCTTACGAGTGACTGGTAGCCACAAGTTCTAGCTCTTTAGGATTATCCAGGGTGCACCACAAGGAGGCAGGCTAGAATTGAGTGGGTTGAGTATTTAGTAGGATTATTCAATCTGTCTGTATACCCATTGTATCAACATGGTTATGTTTTTTATATTATTACTAGCATGATACCCATGCTTCGCTACGGTATTTACCTTCCATTAATCCAGTTATAATACTGATGATGTAAAGTTTGAAATGTAACATTTGTTGTAGGAATTCTAATGGAGAAGAGTGTAGTGTAAAAAATGAAGTGAGACATATGTACTTTCTTTCTCTCTACTGAACGACCTCTCTGTAGACTGCTGGGGCAGGCTCCCTCATGGCTTTAAGCACCCTGTAACCACTGCTGCACCTGACAGACAACCACCTGTTAGGTGTAGGAGGTGGGGGGAGTGTGTTGGAAGCCATCAGAGAGGCTGGGCCAGCAGCATCGCTAAGGTGATCCTGCTGGGGTGGCATCCCTAATGGATTAAAGTATCCTGGTCCTGCTCCTACCCCTGACAGACCCCCGCCTGTCTGGTGTTGGGGGGATAT